>NC_137673.1:8000122-8077830 GCF_963422515.1 Blennius ocellaris | reverse complement strand
CTCACTACCTTCCCTCATGGAAAACTACCAGTGCGCGCGCGCACACACACACACACACACACACACACACACACACACAGCACACACACACACACACACACACACACACACACACACACAGACACACACACACACACACACACACACACACACACACACACACATTCCTCCAACTCCATCTCTGTGGAGATTTTGGACAACGGAAATTTTTGAAAACACGCCGACTCGGTGTGCAATGGTCGTAGGGGACGGGAATAGCAACTTTTCGAAAACAGTGAACTGAAAAGAGGGGAGAAAAAAACGAAAATACTCTGGCTCTCTGGAAACTGGGGAAAACACTCACACATTTTTTTTTAACAAGATCCGACTCCATATCTGCAGAAATTTGGGACAACGCAACTTTTGGAAAATGCCCTGTCTCCGTCTCCACTGAAACAGGAGGGAACGCAACTTTTTGAAACAGCTCTGGTTCCTCTCAAGGGAAAATGGGGGGGTGCAACTTTTTGAAAACACTCTGGCTCTCTCTCCATAGCAACGGGGGGAAGTGCAACTTTTAGAAAGCACTCTGGCTGTCTCTCCACAGCAAATGGGGGAAAGTGCAGCTTTTTGAAAACACTGGCTCTCTCTCCACAGCAAACGGGGAAAGTGCAACTTTTTGAAAACACTCTGGCTCTCTCTCCACAGCAAACGGGGGAAAGTGCAACTTTCGAAAACACTCTGGCTCTCTCCATAGCAACGGGGGAAGTGCAACTTTTAGAAAGCGCTCTGGCTGTCTCTCCACAGCAAACGGGGGAGGGAAAGTGCAACTTTTTGAAAACACTGGCTCTCTCTCCACAGCAAATGGGGGAGTGCAACTTTTTGAAAACACTCTGACTCTCTCTCCACAGCAACGGGGGGAAGTGCAGCTTTTTGAAAACACTGGCTCTCTCTCCACAGCAAACGGGGGAAAGTGCAACTTTTTGAAAATGCTCTCTCTCTCCCTCCCAGCAAACGGGGAAAGTGCAACTTTTTGAAAACACTCTGGCTCTCTCTCCACAGCAAACGGGGGAGTACAACTATTTGAAAACACTGGTTCTCTCTCCACAGCAAACGGGGAAAGTGCAACTTTTTGAAAACACTCTGGCTCTCTCTCCACAGCAATGGGGGAGTGCAACTTTTTGTGAAAATGCTCTGGCTCTCTCTCCACAGCAACGGGGGGCGTGCAACTTTTATAAAACACTCTGGCTCTCTCTCCACAGCAACAGGGGAAAGTGCAACTTTTTGAAAAACACTGGCTCTCTCCACAGCAACAGGGGGGAGTGCAACTTTTTGAAACAGCTCTGGTTCCCTCTCAAGGGAAAATGGGGGGGGTGCAAATTTTTGAAAACACTCTGGCTCTCTCTCCATAGCAACGGGGGGAAGTGCAACTTTTAGAAAGCACTCTGGCTGTCTCTCCACAGCAACGGGGGGAGTGCAACTTTTTGAAAATGCTCTCTCTCTCCCTCCCCAGCAAACAGGGAAAGTGCAACTTTTTGAAAACACTCTGGCTCTCTCTCCACAGCAAACGGGGGAGTACAGCTATTTGAAAACACTGGTTCTCTCTCCACAGCAAATGGGGAAAGTGCAACTTTTTGAAAACACTCTGGCTCTCTCTCCACAGCAACGGGGGAGTGCAACTTTTTGAAAATGCTCTGGCTCTCTCTCCACAGCAAATGGGGGACAGTGCAACTTTTTGAAAACACTCTGGCTCTCTCTCTACAGAAAACGGGGGAAAGTGCAACTTTTTGAAAACACTGGCTCTCTCTCCACAGCAACAGGGGGAGTGCAACTTTTTGAAACAGCTCTGGTTCCCTCTCAAGGGAAAATGGGGGGGTGCAACTTTTTGAAAACACTCTGGCTCTCTCTCCAGAGCAACGGGGGAGTGCAACTTTTTGAAAATGCTCTCTCTCTCCCTCCCCAGCAAACGGGGAAAGTGTAACTTTTTGAAAACACTCTGGCTCTCTCTCCACAGCAACAGGGGGAGTACAACTATTTGAAAACACTGGTTCTCTCTCCACAGCAAACGGGGAAAGTGCAACTTTTTGAAAACACTCTGGCTCTCTCTCCACAGCAACGGGGGAGTGCAACTTTTTGAAAATGCTCTGGCTCTCTCTCCACAGCAACGGGGGCGTGCAACTTTTTGAAAACACTCTGGCTCTCTCTCCACAGCAACAGGGGGAAGTGCAACTTTTTGAAAACACTGGCTCTCTCTCCACAGCAACAGGGGGGAGTGCAACTTTTTGAAACAGCTCTGGTTCCCTCTCAAGGGAAAATGGGGGGGTGCAACTTTTTGAAAACACTCTGGCTCTCTCTCCATAGCAACGGGGGAAGTGCAACTTTTAGAAAGCGCTCTGGCTGTCTCTCCACAGCAATGGGGGAGTGCAATTTTTTGAAAATGCTCTCTCTCTCTCTCCCCAGCAAACGGGGAAAGTGCAACTTTTTGAAAACACTGGCTTTCCCTCCACAGCAACAGGGGGAAGTGCAACTTTTTGAAAACACTGGCTCTCTCTCCACAGCAAACGGGGGAGTACAACTTTTTGAAAATGCTCTGGCTCTCTCTCCACAGCAACGGGGGAGTGCAACTTTTTGAAAATGCTCTGGCTCTCTCTCCACAGCAACGGGGGAGTGCAACTTTTTGAAAACACTCTGGCTCTCTCTCCACAGCAACAGGGGGAAGTGCAACTTTTTGAAAACACTGGCTCTCTCTCCACAGCAAACGGGGGGAGTGCAACTTTTCGAAAATGCTCTGGCTCTCTCTCCACAGCAACGGGGGAGTGCAACTTTTTGAAAACGCTCCGGCTCCCTCTCCACAGAGCCCACCCACCTTGGAGACCATTTTTAACACGCAAAACTGACATTAAAAGTAATTTTTACGGGATTTAAACGTTATTTCAATGCAGTATTTGAATGGCGGCGGTTGTTGACACTGTACCTTTAGTATCAAACCCACATGTACAGACATGTGGCGCGCTGAGCTGCACCGCAGAGCTTAACACCAGGATTACACTCAATCGTTTCAATTGTAGGAAATACACTGGGAAACAATGTCCCGCTTTCCCGGAGCTTCCGTCACGTAATCGCAGGGAGAATTTCCCAAATGACACACGAGTTTCACAAAGTGTATGCAGACGTTTTGGTAACGGGAAAAAAGTTTTTAGGTTGTTTTTTTTGGGGTGATTTGGATCAATTCGTTTCCAGCAACTGAACAGTAAATACAGAATATATTTAGAAAAATCACATCTCATTCAAATGTAATGATAATAATAATAATGGCCCATTTAAAAAAATTTTTTTTTGATGTGATAAGTTAAATGTATTTTTTAAAATTGGAAAATGACATGGTATATTTTTTTTACATAAAAACAGATTTAAAAAAATTCTAATATTCATTAATAATTTTAGATAAATAATTAAAAAAATATATATATATTTTTTATTTGAATTAATTACTGTTTGCATTTAACTTCTTTAAAAATATACATTTTGAGAATCTTTTTTCAATTCAAACGTGTATAAAATATATTTGTACATATTAAAAAAGCAATAATTAAAATAATTAAAAAATATATATAATTATTATTATTAATAACACATAAATAAAACAAATTAGGAAATAAAATGGGACATAGAAAAAAGAAATATAATGAAAAAAGAATTATATATAAATGTGTGTATATACACATACCTCATAAACATGTAGTATCAGCAGACCTACAAAATAACTAAATAATACAGTTGTATTATTTGTTCTTTGTGTTTGTTTATGTTGCATTTTAATTGTAAAAGTGGCACAACTTTTGTTCTAAATCATGGAATAACGTCTCATATTGGTTTAATTTGACCTTTTTTTTTTTACCTGCCACATAAATTAACGCTACACTTTCAACGCGTTTGTCGAGTAAAGTTGTTTCAAAGCAATCAAGAGCAGGAGGAGCATTTTTTTTGGCTACAAAATAAAAGTGCGGTTTTTGTCGAGAAGCGTGACTTTGGAGGAGATAAAAAAAAAAGACGGATGAGGCTTTCTGGTAAAATAATGAAAGGAGGAGAGGATTTGTGATGATAGGATGGATTGACACACACACACACACACACACACACACACACACACACACACACACACACACATACACACACACACAGACGGATTTAGAGCCTCTGGGGGGGGCCGGTACGACGCTGGAGTGAAATTATTCCAGATTTGGACTCAAGAACGACACTGGTGGACACTTTTGGTGGACACTTTAAAAAAAAAAAAAAAAAAATCAATAACAATCATTACACACACACACAGTCCATCGCCATCTTAACCTCATTACTTGGTTGCCATGACAACGATCCACACCCAACGCCAACCGGGCTCCCGCACGACGACGCGGCGGCGTGCGAGCGAGCGGGATTAGCGGCGTCCATATGACGGCGGGATTAGAGAGTCCGAGCAACCAGGGAACAAGACCGTCTTTACGTTTATCGACTTTTTTGCTTTAAAGTCTCTGCAGCGTTCGTGTCGAATAATAACTGACGGACATCATGAAATCTGCTTTTTTTGTGAGAAAAAGTTTCACATTTGGACTGCAACATTTTGAAAATGTCAAGAGATGGCGCTGTTGGTAATTGGCTTTACTTTGAAACCTCAAACATTTGCGCATCGTCTCCATGGAGTCTGAGTCTCCGGGAGTCTGAGCATTTTCAAAAAGTTCCTCCTTTGGGTGCTGTTCTGAAAAAGTTGTGTTTTCAAGTCCTTTTTCATGGAAACCCAAGCATTTTCAAAAAGTTCCTCCTTTGGGCGCCATTCTGAAAACGTTGTGTTTTCAGTCCTTTTTCATGGAAACCCGAGCGTTTTCAAAAAGTTCCTCCTTTGGGCGCCATTCTGAAAAAGTTGTGTTTTCAGTCCTTTTTCATGGAGACCCGAACCTTTTTTTTAAAATGTTCGTTTTTCCCGCCGTATCCATGCCATCAGGGTCGGCGCAGTTTTGCAAAGTTGTGGTTTTCCACTAAAAGGGTTTTCAAAAAGTCACATTCCCCCCGTTTCCAAGACAACGGAGACGGATTGGTTTGAAAATGTTGGGTTTCCTTGTTTCCATGTCGAATGGAGTCAAGGCATTTTTCTAAAAGTTCCTCCTCGGGAGCCGTTTCCAAACAAAACTTTACCCGAAAACACAATATTTTGAAAAACACTAAAAAGCAATTGTTCTGAAACGCCGCTACCAAATGCTATCAAACTAGCATAATGCTATCAGGGTGTAAAAAGCTTTATCTTAACATTGTAATCATTTTTGTTTACAATTGTTTGGTTTTGTTAAAATACGAAAATTTTCAACACGTACAGTCCGTGCCACGACAACAGCAAAAAAAATTAACAAAAAAATGCAGCTTTTTGAAAATGCTCCGTCTCTGTGAGAATCGCTGGAGAAATGCGACTTTTTGGAAATGCTCCACATCGGTGGAAATGGCTGGGAAAAAATACAACTTTTTAAAAATGCTCTATGTCGGTGGAAATGGCAGGGAAAAAATTCATCTTTTTGAAAATGCTCCATGTCGATGAAAATGGCCGGAGAAATGCAACTTTTTGAAAATGCTCCGTCTCGGTGGAAATGGCTGGGGAAAAATGCAACTTTTTTAAAATGCTACGTCTCGGGTGAAACGTTGGAAAAATGCAACTTTTTGGAAATGCTCCGACTCTATCTACAAAAAAAATAATTCTAAAGTTTTATTGGTTATTGGTTTGAAACTGGACCGTACGTTTAAAACCAGCCTCGTCTTGCAATACCACTTTGCACCACAAGGTGGTATCATGAGTCATTTGACTGTTTGCCCCCTGAACAACACACCACAATGTATTTATCTTAATCTCTCGGAATACGAGGCCAAAAGCAAAGACTGTATCGACGGATTAGCGTTTGCCGGTCAGCGTTTTTTGTTTTTTTCCCCCCCCTGAAATCCTGTTTTTTTTCGGAAAACTTGTCCAATCAGATCACCGGCGCGGATTTACGCTTCGACGCGCCAACAACTGGATGTCTTGTGACATTACGAATTGATTTTTTTCTTCCCCTTTCCCTCCCTCCCTCCGCGGCTTTACACCCATCTGCTTGTCTGCCTGTCACTCTCTTTACACACTCTTGTGAATGAAGCTGCACACACACACACGCACACGCACACACACACGCACAGCGTGGGCAGCTGACATTTCACGGCAAGCAATCTGCCAGTCAGAGTCGGATGAACACACACACTCGCTCATACACGCAAATCTCATCAGTTGAACGTCCCAGATCAAGCACACACACACACACACACACACACACACACACACACGTGTGTGTGTGCTGCATTCACGTTACATAACTCTTCACATCCCGCTTTGACTTCATGCCATTTAGTTCAGCATGTGTGCAATGAATCAGGTTCATATAGTGGCGATCACGTGCGTGGTGTTACGTAATAATCACACACACACACACACACACACACACACACACACACACACACACACACACACACACACACACACACACACACACACACACACACACACACACACGCCCTTATCTTAAATTTGAATTTTGATGTGATCTATTAACAGTAGTACGGTAATAAACATGTCAAACATAATGCATTGCTTATAGGGGGGCAAGAAAGTGGGCGGAGCTACCACATCCCAAAAATTAGGGACAAAAAAAAATCGTCACCTCTGGTCGAGAAGTGTGGCAACTGCACCCGCTCGGCTTCCAGCAACACATTGCCTTGCTCAAGGGAAAACACACACACACACACACACACACACACACACACACACACACACACACACACACACACACACACACACACACACACACACACACACACACACACACACACACACACACACACACACATATCTCAAATTTGCATTTTGACGTGATCTATTAACAGTAATATGGTAATAAACATGTCAAACATGAAGCATTGCTTATAGGGGGGGCAAGAAAGTGGGCGGAGCTACCACATCCCAAAAAGTAGGGACAAAAAAAAATAAAAAAATCGTCACCTCTGGTCGAGAACTGTAGCACCCGCACCCGCTCGGCTTCCAGCAACACATTGCCTTGCTCAAGGGAAAAAACACACACACACACACACACACACACACACACACACGATGGCAATTGATGCCATCTGATTAAAAAAAGTGCAGAGTCAGCAGGAAAAGCAGGGACGCATCAGTTTCCACCGCCAGGACAGATCGGTGACGTTTCTAAAAACACGTTTCCCTTCTTCCCGCGTTGCCACGGTTACCCCCCCCCCCCCCCCCGCCTGTCACACGCAGACGGCGTCTCAAATTAGCACCTCGCCAAGTGGGGAAAAACCTCTTAATCTGAAAGTTTTCTTTTTCAGAACGTCCGCGTTTAATTCAATATTATGAAACGCTTCAAGGTTACTGAAATATTTGTATAGATTCTGCTTGAAATGTTTAGAATGACCTTGCATTTTCCATTAAATAGCCTGAAAAATGGTGGGAAAATATGCGACGATAGCGAGAAAAGGTAATATATTACAACATTTATTTGTATTTTTCAAAAAGATGAAGAACAAACTCTTAAATTATTTTAAAAAATTATCAGAAAAATGAACATTTGGGCTCTAATTAATAAGAAATAAATAGGAAAAGTCCCTCAAAATGGCCATGAATGTGGAAATATAGCAAAAATAAATAAATGTTTATTTGTATTTTAGAAATTATGAGTAATTCTTTCAAAGATACTTCTAAAAATTTACTTTTAAGGTCATTGCTATTCTAATAAATACAAATAAATAAGAGGAAACTGACAAAATGGTCAAAAATATAGCAAAGAAAAAAAGTAATATTCTTATTTATATTTTTAGAAATAAGTGGGGAAAAAACAGCTTTAAAATTCTAGTAAATAAATAAATATGACAAGAAAAATTACTATAGTAAGATTTTGCTCTATTTTAGTGTTTTTAGAAATTTTAATAAATGACAAATAAATTCAAAAATTAAATATCCAGATATAAGCAGAACGAATAAAGAAAAATGTGCAATCATAAATTTAAAGATTCTCACAAAACGTTTAAAAATCAAATCAAACAAGGTAAAAAAAAAAAACCTGCAATTTTTAGCTAAAATGTGAATTTGAAAAAGAAACGTCGGTGACTCAGTGATGAATGAACGAGTCGTCATGAATGAACGAGTCCCGATTAAACTCCTGCTAAAGCTCCATTAAAGATCTTAATCCCACATTACAGCCCAGATTAAATAACCGCCGGCCCGCTAATCCTCTCCGCCAACTTTCAAAGTCATGATACAAAGTGATTCATCTGTGGCTTCTGCTGGGTTTTTGAGCAACTTTTTGAAAATTCTCCGTCTTGGTGGAAATGGCTGGAAAAAATGCATCTTTTTGAAAAATGCTCTATGTCGGTGGAAATGGTTGGAAAAAAATGCAACTTTTTGAAAATGCTCCATGTCGGTGGAAATGCTGGAAAAAATGCAACTTTTTGAAAATGCTCCGTCTCGATGAAAATGGCTGGAGAAATGCAACTTTTTGAAAATTCTCCATGTCGGTGGAAATGGCTGGAGAAATGCAACTTTTGAAAATGCTCCTTTTGGTGGAAATGGCTGAAAAAAATGCAACTTTTTGACAATGCTCTGTCTCAGTGGAAATGGCTGGAAAAAAATGCAACTTCTTGAAAACGCTACATCTCGGGTGAAATGTTGGAAAAATGCTTCAACTCTGTCTCCATGGAAACGGATGGAAAATGCAACTTTTCTGAAATGCCTCGACTTGGTTTCCATGGAAATGGTGGAGAAAACAACTTTTGGGAAACGCTCCGACTCGCCATGGAAATGAGGTTAAACGCGATGTTTGTGAAATGCTTTGACTCGGTCTCCACGGAAACGCAGCAAAAATGGCAGATTGCTACATTGTTAATATGTATCCTCATTCTCCTCATGCATGTGTGTGTGGTTTCAGTACAAAAACACCCAGCAGCGCCCCCTTGTGGCCCGGCATGCCCACTACAATGTTTTCACAGTTTCTCTGCAAATGTTCAAAACTTTCCCGCGTAAACAAGAAACCTTTCTGAAACATTACATAGACACAGTTTTTTTTGTCTTTAAACGTGCTGGCTCCGCCCACTTCCTTTTCTTGGGGAAAGTGGGCGGAGCCAACACATCGCTTCTCAATTGTCGCAGTTATGAAAAGTCCCACCATTTCTGAATGACTGGAGGATCGGTTTCTCCAGGAGAGGAGAGATGATGCGAGACGGGGTTCACGGGGAGGACACTCTCGTCCAAATCGGTTGCCACGGCAACAGCAGCTTTCCAGCCTTAAATAACCCCCCCCCCCCCCCGTCTGACGGCATGCGAGATGCTCAAACACGCTCCGTCAGTGCAAATCATGTCAAACCTCGACCTGATGGCAATGCGTGGAATTCCGATCGGAGTCTGTAGCGTCAGCACACGAAAAGGAACGACTCGGAATTGTGCCGACTCGTGAAAAAAAAAATATTCGATAGAGATACAGTTGGTCTGAATGAATAAGTTGATTCATGAATGGGGTTGATTTACTCACTGAATCAGGTGAAGCCGAGGTCACGTTTCCACGACAACGGTGATCGGAGTCTTTAAAAACACAGACATTTTTTGAAAATGGCTCCCATGGTGGAACTTTTTTAAAATGCACCGACTCTGTCGTAACGCAGGACAATGCAATTTCTCCAAAAACGCTTTCCCAACTGCCAGGGAAAATGCAACTTTTTGGAAATGCTTTTTGCAAAATGGAGTCGAGGCACGTCTGTACAAACGGGGGAAGATACTACTTTTTGAAAATGCTTCGATTGCATCGGACCGGAAAAAAAACAAACATCTTGAAAACACTCCCGACTGCAATCTCAATGAAAAATGCAACTTTTTGAAAACCCTTCTAATTCTGTTGAAAGAGTAAAAAACTTTTTGAAACTGCTTCAGAGTTTGTAGAAATGGGCAAACAACTTTTTGAAAATGCTTACGACTCCAATAAAACAGGAAAAAAAAACTTACGAGCCAAAAGAAATGAGAACTAATGCAACTTTTTTTTTTTTAAAAGCACTTCCAACTGCTTCGAAAGAGGGGCAAACACAACTTTTTGAAAAGACTCCTATGCCAGCATGCCAACGACATCGTTTTCAAAGTTTCTGCCATCGACATGAAAACATTGCGTTTTCAAATCGTTGCCATGTAAATGCGAAACTTTTGTCAAATGTGTCGTTACTTGAAATGTTTTTATATAAACGGGCCCTGGAACTTGCATGTCAATCAGATTGACGGTGAGAAACCCCCCCCCCTCCCCCGGGCTGGCACTAATTAGCAACGCTGGTTAATTAGGGTTAACTAACCCGCATGAGCAGATGTGCAGTGATTGGCATGCGGGTGTGTGTGTATGTGTGTGTTACATGCAATCTACATCCACATCTGGCGCTTAAACGTTGCGTGACTGAGTGTTCAAGAATTCCACATAGAAACATTGTTATTCACAGAAATGTCAGCGTTTGTTGTTGTTGTTTGGGCTAAACATGATGAAAACGTCAATATTTTCACACAAAAAAAACCAAACAATTCCGATTGAAAATGGCTACAACGGCTTTCCATCGTTTCCAAGGATGCAGATTCTTTTTGTTTAGTTTTTTTCCAAAAAGTTGCATTTTCTTCCTTTTGGCCATAGAGACAGAATTGGGGCATTTTCAAAAAGTTGCATTTTCCATCGTTTCCAAGGATGCAGATTCTTCTTTTCTTTTAAAGTTGTGTTTTTCACTTCATTTTCAAGGAGACGTAATTGGGACATTTTTGAAAAGTCCCCCCCCCATTTCCAAGGATACAGTTTTTTTTCCCCCTTAAAAAGTCACATTTTCTTCCTTTTCCATGGAGACGGAATTGAGGCACTTTCAAAAAGTTTCCATGGAGACCATGTCAGAGCATATTGAAATAGTCGTGACAGTTTTGTAAACAGATCCCATTGCCACCCTTAGTTAACACGAACTATGCTGAGAAATTCAACACTTGTCAAGACAATATTCAACATTTTAGGCGAGATTTACAGAGAAAATCAATTTAAAACATTCATAAATCATTATCCCGACAGTTCTTATTTTTCCACATCTGCTCCTGATCATGAAACGTAACGCAACTTTTATCACGCACCACATCGGGCTCACATTATTAAAACAAATAGGGCGCAGAGCCAGAGCTGAAAGGCCAGATCCTCCTCAGCCCAACGCTAAATACAGGCCGGAGTTTACACACAATAAAGTACGAGGACAGACGAAAACCTCCGCGGGTTTAAGTTTTTGATTAAAAATAAAGACCTGTAAAATAAAGACAGGTGGAGCTTTTAAAAAAACTGGACATTGCCAAGAGTTCAGGGTTGAATCGTGGGATTTAAGGCCCCGTTTACGTGACAAAGTTTTTAAAAAATGATGTCTTGTTTTCTCCCATTTCTACTTGGATGGAGCATTTTCAAAAAGTTGCGTTTTCCCTGCCATTTCCGCAGAGATGGAACTGAGCCGTTTCTGAAAAGTCTTTACTCATTTCCATGGAGACAGAGTCAGATTGTTTTCCAAAAGTTGCTTTTTGTACAGTTTCTACAGAAACGGAGTCGGAGTGTTTTCAAAAAGTTGCATTTTTCCCTGTTTCCATGGAGACAGAGCGTTTTCACCCCTTTTCCAAGCAGAAAGAATTGGGATTATTTTCAAAAAGTTGCATTTTCCCCTGTTTCCACGGAGACAGAGCAATGTCAAAATTTCTCGTTTCTCGCCCGTTTCCATGGAGACCCAATCCGAGCATTTCCTAAAAGAGTTGACCGTACAAAAAGTTGCGTCTTTACTCGTTTCCATGGATATTGTTGGAATTATCATCAATTCCGCGCGTCCGTTTGGTTATGAAGAAGAGTCAAACCGTTGTCTGGATGAATTGCAGGAGTCTTTATTGTACTGAATGCATTCAGGGCAACCATACATGCACTACAAGAGTACAGAATAGAAGCCTCGTACTTTGACGGAGCATAAGATTTATACAGTTGAACCTGACCTCTTGACCTCGGCGGACCCCTTATTTGGTCTCAGAAGGTATTTCATGCTTGTGATTGGTCACAGTCAGATAGTGGTCTCTACATGAGTCAATGCATACGTCATGGCAAAGGTAAAGTTTTTGGGGTAAACAAGAGCTGGTTTGAGCCGGTTCTTCAAACCGAAAGTACCTGAGGTGAATGTGAGGACAGAGGTTAATAAGAGGACAGGGCTCTGATTATAAGAGGTAATACTGTGTTAACCCTTTCAATCCCCCTTTTGAGCTTATCAAAGCTCAACACAAGGAAATGTGCCTAAAAAATAAAGATACTAAAAAAATATATATATTTATCCCTTTTGGGCTTTGTCCAAAAATGTAACAATCACAACTGTCAAAACATCATTTTGAGACCTTATATTCAAGTAACTACTTCAAACATGATTATGATACTTCAATAGCGGAATAAACAGCGCAAATGTGGAGAGAGAGAGAGAGAGAGAGAGAGAGAGAGAGAGAGAGAGAGAGAGAGAACTATGGAGGTGGTTTGGCACACCACTTGTTGGAGAGGAGCACTCCTTCTCGCTCTCTTGGTGAAGGGAGGTCTTGCACCTTTTCCTTTCTGGGGCGTCTTCCGATCTCTCGTCCCGCCGAGGATCAGGGTGGACTACCTGATCCTTGATGAGCCACCAGAGGATTATTCTGCCTCTTTTGTTGAGGTGGTCTTTGGTTCCTCAGCCGAGGAGGTCCGGTCCTGCTGGTCAGCAGGTGTTTCACGGCGTCCGGTCTCTTCAGCCGAAGAGGGAAGCGCCGTTGTCGTGTGGGATAGATGGTACCAGGTGTCCCCCTTTCCTTGGAGTCGGACTGCATGGGAGGTTCTTTCGGTGACAGCGAATGGTCCGGTCCAGCGAGGTTCAGACCACTTTCGTTTCAGGGATTTCAGGTACACCTGTCCTTTGGGCAGGGCTGGTTGTCCTGTAACGTCAGCGACTGCAGCCTCGTCTGGTTTCGGGTCACCTGGAAGATCAGAGAGTCTGCAGCATTGATTAGCAACTTCTCTCGCTTGTGCATTGATTTTTTCATTTGTGTACGTTACCAGTCGAGTCTGGGGACCTGGAAAAGGTCTACCCGTGCATGCCTCAAAAGGCGTCTGTGTCCTTGTCCCACTTAGGGACATTCTGACTGACATAAGTGCCAGTGGTAAAGCCTGCAGCCAGTTCATAGAGGTGGAGTGAACAATCTTTCCCAGTTTGTCCTTCAGAGTGCGGTTCATCCGTTCCACCAGTCCCTGAGACTGGGGATGATAAACCGATCCGAACCTATGTTTGAGTCCCAACATTTTCTCCACTACTTGAAGATGTTTGTTTTTGAAATGAGTTCCATTGTCTGATTGTATCACTCTGGGGAACCCGTGTTGCGGGATGTAATGGTTCACCAAACACTTAACCACTGTGTTGGCGTCTTCACGCCGAGCCGGATATGCCTCTGGCCACCCTGACCAGGCATCTGTTAGTACCAGAAGGTACCTTTGTCCATTAACTGGAATGAGCATGTCGGTGTAATCCATTACAACAAGTTGTCCTGGTTCTGTTACCTGGGTCTGAGCTCTTTTACCGGGCTCTGGTTTAGTCGTTGGTTTGGAATTGTACAGTGCACACGTCACACATTCAGACAACACATTTTGACATACTTGCAACATGTAGGGATGCCACCAACATTTTTCCAACCTCCTCCGAACTTCCTTCAGGTTTGAATGTGATGGACTGTGTGCTTCATGTATCAGTGTTATCAATGTGGATTGTGGGACTGCAATCTTTCCGTCTTTTCTCCATATGCCCTTCTCATCCTTTTTTGCACCTTTTGATATCCAGCCGGATAGTTCCTCCGGGGAAACCTGGTGCTGTTCCTGTTCAGGTTCTAATTCAGAAAGTGTTTCTGAGGTTCTTAGAACCATCTGGGTGTCAGCTGGTTGGTACCCGGCGGCCATTTTGGCTGCCTCATCAGCTGCACGGTTTCCTCGGGTAATGGGATCTATTCCATTTGTGTGTGCTTTACATTTAACAACAGCCACTTCTTTTGGTAGGTTTATCGCTCGTAGAAGTCGGTGTATGTCTGGGAGATGTCTCACCTGTTCACCTCCAGCTGTAACAAAATCATTTCTGATCCATTCTGTCAGGGTTACATGTATTATTGTACAAACGTAAGCTGAGTCTGTGAAAATATTTACAGTGCAACCTTCAGCTAGCTCCAATGCTTCACACATTGCAACTACTTCTGCTCTTTGAGCCGATTGTTTCCCTTCAATCTTTTTGCTTACTTTTATGTACAAATAGCCAGTGTCTTGTTCCTGTTCTACCACTGCACATGCTGAAACTAGTTCGTTTACTGTAAGATCTCTGTGACAGCACCCGTCGGTGTAGAGTGTGAGGTCAGGGTTTGGGATGGGTGTCGTGTGCAGTCCGTCTCTGAGTTTGTTTTCTCGTAGAGTCAGTTCTGTACAGTTATGTGGTTTTCCTTCCAACACAGCGTCGGCCATATTGATTCCTTCATGTGTCCATGTGATGTGTGGTTGTGTCAGCGCTTTGTCAATGTCTGTTTGTCGTTTTGATGTCATTGTGAAAGCTTTGCTGTCCACTAACTGAACTAGCTCATGTGAGCAGTGTATAGTCAGTGGATGTTGCATAACAACATGAGCTGTTTTTTGTAGTAATCGAGTTGTTGCTGATGCCAGAGCTTCACACAGGGCGTGTCATGCCTCATATTGTTCATATGGTGTGGAGATGTACATTAGGACCTTTCTCTCTCCCCCTTGCTTCTGGTGCAACACACCAGAAGCACTGTTTGTTTTTGCTGAAACATCAAGGTGAAAAGGAAGTGTATAGTCAGGGAGAGCAGCATCAGCAGCAGAAGAAAGAAGTTGTTTAAGCGAGACAAACGCTCGTTCAGTATGTATGTCCCAGTCCAGCTTAGCAGTGAGGTTTCTCATGCCTTTTTCGTTTACCAGGCGCCGCAAGATATGTGTGCGTTCCGCATAGTCTGGGACATGGAATCTGGAGAAGTTGCACAAACCCAAGAAAGAAAGCATTTGTTTGACATTTTCAGGTTTAGGATGGGAAAGAACAGCACAGCGGTGAGATGACAACATGCCAGAGCCGTTACAGGAGACTTCTCGTCCAAGAAAAGTCACGCGTGTGCGAGCACATTGCATTTTGTCACGGGAACATTTCAGACCTGAAGCGTTAAGATGAAGTAGGAGATTGTGAGTTGCAGTGAGAGCAGATTCTTTGGTTGGTGCAGCCAGGAGGATGTCGTCCACATACTGGATGAGGAGGACACCCTCCGAGAGTGACAAAGGAGACAGAACCTTACGGAGAACCGCATTGAAAATGCCAGGAGACAGAACAAACCCTTGGGGCAGACGCGTGTAGGTGTACTGAACTCCCTCCCACGTGAATGCCACCATGGGCTGAACCTGCGAGGAGATAGGGACCGAAAAGAAAGCATTAGCAAGGTCAATGACAGTGAAAAATCTGTGTTCAGGGGTCAGTTGAGACAAGGCAGTAAATGGGTTAGGGGTTGGGAGAACAGGCGTGGTTACGTGCGCATTCACAGCTCGAAGGTCATGGACCATCCTGTACTTTCCTGGGCCTTTCTTTACTGGAAGCAATGGCGTGTTCCATGGAGAAGGCTCCGTCGTTGGTTGGAGTACGCCAGCCATCAAAAGGTTATCGATGGTACCTTGAATTGCTAACCTGGCTTCATTTGGGATCGGATACTGACGTTCCCACACCGGGGTGGGGTCGTGTTTCCAGGTCACCGGAGTAGTCTGGACATGTCCGACATCGTCTTTTCCTGTGGACCAAACAGATTCGGGCACGGAAGACAACAACGTTGCAGTGTGTTCGGAGTCAGTGGTTTCACGGCCATGTGATCGTGGGAGAAGATGATGTTCATAAATTACAGAGAATGTTGTGAGATGTGGGGGAACGGGGATGCGATAAGCCTGCAAGGATTTAGAATACATAAGGTCCAATCTGGTGGTTGTACACCAGTCTGTGGCCTTTTCACAGTCTGCTGCAAAAGGCCCTAGATCTTTGGCGGTGTGTTTGGGGCTAATTAGCAGTGTGACGTGTGGTGCACAGGGTACCATGGGTGGGGGTGGTGTCCGCATCATATACCACTCCCGTTGTTCTGTTGTGAGCGAGATGGATAAACATGCACCCGGCGGACCTACTACCAGGTAGGTCGGGGTCATGGAGTCCATCGAGTCTGCAAGAGATTTGTCAAATGCATCCAAATAACAAGTGTCATCACATCTGTCATAGTACATAGTGCAATGCAGAGGGTCAGGAGGAGGTCTCAGGGGAGAGAGAGTCATCATCCATGGCGTCCAGCTGTTGACAAAATCAGTGACAGACCTCCAGTTTGGTGCGGTGATCTGCACAGCAGCCCAGTAGATGTCAGCAACTTGAGTCGAGTTGCTGGTTTCCCACAACGGGAGCATAAGGGCAGCCACATCATCTGAGCAGTTCAATACAGTTCCATCAGGCAATGTCATTTGAATGCCAGCAGAATGGCATTTCAGCAAAGGTGTGAACACGGCCAGCAGGTCTCTTCCCAGGAGGTTTACTGGACACTGAGGAGCATATACAAAAGAACAGGAGTGTGTCTGTGCACCCAACTTTGTGAGGAGGGGTTTTGTGAATTTGCAGGAAGTTGATTGACCCTCAAAACCAGTGAGTTCAATAGATCTTTTGGAGAGAGCAGCCTGGCGTGGCAGTTCGTTCAGAGTGGATGTTCCAGCACCTGTGTCCACCATAAAAGAAAATTGTTGTTCACCGACTGTCATAAGAACTCTGGGTTCCTGCAACCCAGGTTCCAAAACTGGTTCCGGGCCCCGTCATTGTGGATAACTGCCTCCTCGCGGCGGTTGCTGTTGCTGCGGGGGCATGTGTTGTTGGGCAGGAGCCTCCCATGTGCCTGTCGGCCATGACGGTTGTGGTGGCATGAAATGAGGTTGCATCACCTGATTCTGACCAGCAGGTGGCGGCATCCGTGGAGGACCTCTCCAGCCAGATGCACGGCCTCTCCCCCTTTGCTGGTTGTTTTGCGGGCAGTTCCGGGAGATGTGGCCAACCTGACCACATACCCAGCAGACGGCGGTGCTGTAATCAACACCTCCAGGTGTCATCTGTCGTTGTGGCGCCGGATAACGACCTCCTCCCCGTCCACCAAAACCTCCGCGACCCTGAAACATCACACTAGACATCACAGGTATTATTGAAGCACTTGAATCGTCAATTTGGGTCGGAGGGGATTCTTTAGGCCTAACTGGAGCCTGTACTTTCTGTTCCTTTTTTAGCTGCATGTGAAGCAATTTTTTCTGAAGGATTTCAGTTTCCTTGCCTTCCTTGCGGTTTTGATCTACATATCTTTTTAAGTGATGTGTGACGTGCAGCTTCCATGTTTTCAACGGACGGGCGTTGTGTTCGGGGTCGTCTTGTAGCTTAGTAAGAACCTGTAACGGGAGTCCCTTCTCTACTCCTAGTTTATACATTAGTCCGGTGGTTGCATCCTTTGAGGGGTGTGAACCTGTTTTACTAATAAATTCACTCTCCGTTCGTTGTATAAACTCATCAGCGGACTCATTGTTTTTTAGTTCAAAAGTGAGATCCTCCACTGAACAGGGAGGAACAGGGAAGACGTCCTCAAGGGCTGCTGTAAGGGAAGTGAAGAATGTTGTGGTCAACTGAGTATCGAGAGACAGACTTCCTAAGCCTGAGCGGCTAACCACTGCTTCAAACTGTGTCTGAGTGCAAGCTCTGCCTATGGCTCCTTTCATGTCCCCCCATGCAAGTGTCATGCCGGTGCAATGTTTCAGTACCCCATTCAACCAGCGGAGGCCCCCCTCCGCGATGGGAGGCAGGGCATCCACTATGCCCTGTACTTCTAAGAAAGTCCAGGCCTTGTACGTGCTCACCTGACCATTGGGTCCCATTTTTGTGAACAGCGGAAATTGACTACCTTTGTCGCCTGCAGGTTGTTTTTTTCTGAGACTCATGTCATGTCGCCGTGGTGTGCGTGATGTAGATTGGGAATCGTCTCCCCATTCTGTGCTTTGTTCGTCGTTGTCGCTATCTGCGTCAGTCTCTGGCTGCTTCATCCTAACCCGTCGTTGCCGCAATGACTGCTGTAATGAAGCAAGGAGTCCCTGTGAGTCTGGTCGATTACGTGGAGTCTCAGTCTGGGATTGTGATGGTGTGAGCGCTGGGGTCAGAGGTGGTTGTAGTCGGCGGGGGTTGTCAGAGGGAGTCAGGGGACGGGAGGAATGCGCAGGGAGGGGGCACGGGGGGAGGTCAGGAATGCTGTCAAAAGACGCTGTCGGGGCCAAAAAGTGGTCAAGAGGATAGGAGGTCTGGGGAGAAGTCAGGGTTGATGGTTTTCTGTCTCGTGTTTTGGGTTTGGCATCTGGGGTCGGTGCCAGTAGGTATGGGTAAATTGGATCGGCTGAAAGCTTTGATCTTGTCGGAACTGGTGGCTTTTCAATCACGTATCTACCCGTGGGAGCCCCTTTGTCATGAAGTTCTCCTTTTAACACTCCACTCGTAATTTCAAATGTGGGCATGCAGGTGGTTCGGAATGGATTGAACGGATTGGGTGGAATGTCTGACTGTGGTAGTTCATACTGAGGTGGAGGATCTATGTTGACGTGTGGTGCAGGTAATGTGGGGTACAGTCCAGAGGAGGAAGGCATTGCATCAACATTAAAAGCAGGAATCTCACTGAGACAGACAGCCGGCGCGCTGAGGGGGGCCCCCCCTCCTTTCTCACTCCGTCTCTTTTCCTCTCCCCCTGAGTCTTCAATTTTTTTCACTTCTGCATCTGACTTTCTCTTATAATTTTTTTCACACACCAGTGCAGTCATGTATAAATTCCTCACAATGCCCTTCCACTCATTGATCTTACTATGCGATACTCTCCTTTTTCTCGCACCCCGAGAGAATCCGACCAGTCCCTTTTCTTCCAAAGATTTCAGCTTTTTCAAGTAACATTGTTCAGCTTTACCGCATATTCCCATCAAACATTTACTTGAACTCTTCCGAGATATCCAACCTCCTTTACCCATCTCCTCAAACCAATCTTCTGCATTTTTTCTAACCTTATCTCGTTCTCTCTTGGTATAATTACCCACATATATATTCACCGCATTCTTGAATTGTGTTTCAAGATTCTGTCCATTTTCGTTTTCTGCAACATCATATATGTCGAACCAGTCCTCTTCCCTGTCAAATTCACCTTCCATCTTATCTCTCTTTTTTTTTTTTTTTTTTTTTTTTTTACTTCACGAGACCCAGCCGTCACGTAACTTCAAGCCCAAATTTCTACACGAATACAATTATTTTGAGTCTGACCGTGACTCGCAACACGGATATCTTTTCCTGCCCTCCGCGTACGGGCCGGTCATACAATAATCTGGTCAAGATCTGCAGTTATTATTCCGCCCACTGCTGGGCGACCCATAATACAAATTATTTCACACAATAATCTGGTCAAGATCTACAGTAATTATTTCCTGCCCACTGCTGGGCGACCCATAATACAAATTATTTCCCAATTTCCCATTCAAACAGACAACAGTATTTTATCAAAATTACAGATTACTTATCTCAACACACTGGAAGAGGACCTTGAATTTTTGAAGGATAATACCTTCTTACCTTTTATTCAGGTGGCCGGCCCAAGATCGTCTATCAGTGTGAAGAAGATTTTCATCCGAAGTATTTACCTCTTCATCACGTCGGGGTCACCAAATTGTTGGAATTATCATCAATTCCGCGCGTCCGTTTGGTTATGAAGAAGAGTCAAACCGTTGTCTGGATGAATTGCAGGAGTCTTTATTGTACTGAATGCATTCAGGGCAACCATACATGCACTACAAGAGTACAGAATAGAAGCCTCGTACTTTGACGGAGCATAAGATTTATACAGTTGAACCTGACCTCTTGACCTCGGCGGACCCCTTATTTGGTCTCAGAAGGTATTTCATGCTTGTGATTGGTCACAGTCAGATAGTGGTCTCTACATGAGTCAATGCATACGTCATGGCAAAGGTAAAGTTTTTGGGGTAAACAAGAGCTGGTTTGAGCCGGTTCTTCAAACCGAAAGTACCTGAGGTGAATGTGAGGACAGAGGTTAATAAGAGGACAGGGCTCTGATTATAAGAGGTAATACTGTGTTAACCCTTTCAATATGGAGTCAGAGTGTTTTCAAAAAGTTGCATTTCTCCCTGTTTCCATGGAGACAGAGCGAACGCATTTTCAAAAAATTGCATTTCCACCCCCGTTTCCATGGAGATGGAGTCAGAGTGTTTTCAAAAAGTTGCGTGTTCCTAGTTTCCTCAGAGACAGTTGTTTTAAAAAGTTTTTCAGTTACCACAGAGTCGGAACGTTTACTCTGCTTTCTCGCCCGTTTCCATGGAGACGCAATCGGGGCATTTTCAAAAAGTTGCATTCTGCACCCCCCGTAACTTCAGACTGAGTCAGCATATATTTCCCTCTAAACTCAATTTAAAGAGTGTCGAAATAACGACGGCTGTCGCCACTAACGAGCCACGTTCTATTTCCGGTCGGGGTTTTAAAAAAAAATCTAAACAACAACAAACAAACAAACGCAGCGTTTTTCCGGTGACAGAAGCGAGTGGGAGTGACGGTGACGAGTCTGCACGTCGTGTTTGTCAGAGACGATTCCCGTCAAGAGTCTCCGTCATGTGAGGAAAAAGCTTTGAAAAAAGTCTTTGACTCAATCCTCCTCGCAGACGTTTATATTGAGAGAGAAAAAAATCTCTCCTCCCGTCTTTCCCAGAATCCCTTGCTGTTCCTCCCAGCACGCTCGCAGGTTGCCTAAAGAAGGTGGAGGAGCTGAAGGGTCAAAGGACCTGGCAGAAACTCTTTGATCTTTTCTTTCCCTGTATCACCCAAATGTAATCTATTACACTCACTACATTATTCAATCACAATATTTGAGTATTATTTATTGATAAATTATGCAAATACTCCCTTTTAGAGTCAGATTGAAAGATTAAAGCTGGTTTCTTTCCATAATCTGAAGTTTCCTGCAGGTTCAAAGGATTCTAATCTGTGCACATGAATCTGCAGCTCCATCTAGTGGACACTTTTGGTAAACAGAAGTCATCTGTCAACCACATTTCACTTCATCTTGAGAGGCTTAAATACTGCCATAGCCTTTAAATGTGAACTTTTAAAAAGATTTCTGCGTGATGAAAATATCTATTATATAATCATATGTTTATATTTACCACAAAAACCAAACGATTACGACTGAAAATGGCAACAATCTCAACGTAAAGCCAATTTAAATGCTGCAAAATAGTGAAATATTGAAAAGTTCTCGTCAAGCTGTTGCATTATGGGTGTTTTTAACACCCTCGTGACTTTGAGATTCAGGCTCCGATTACATAATGTTTCAAGTTCATATACATCATTTTTGCATTTTTGTTGCAGAAAACTTTTAAACAGCAATGTTTTTGAAACAATTTTAAGAAATGCTGAAAATAAGTGTATTTTTTTAAAAAGTGATGTTTTTCCCTATTTCCATATAGATGGCGTTAGAACATTTTCAAAAAGTTGTTTTCCCATGTTTCCACAGAGGAAGAAAAAGACGTTGCCTTTTCTGAAGTTTCCACAGAAATGAAATTGGATTATTTTCAAAAAGTTGGATTTTTTCCCCCCACATTTCCACCGAGGAATGGAAAGACTGTTTTCTCAAAGTTGCGTTTTCTCAAGTTTCTATGGAAATGGAGCCAGAGCACTTTCAAAAAGTTGCATTTCCCCCCCCATCTTTCCACAGAGTAAGAGAAAGACCATTTTCTCAAAGTTGCGTTTTCTCAAGCTTCCACGGAAATGGAGTCAGAGCATTTTCAAAAAGTTGTGTTTTATCCCTCCCCCGCGTTTCCACGGAGGCAGACCGTTTTCACAAAGTTGCATTTTCTCCAGTTTCCACTGAAATGGAATTCGAGCATTTTTGAAAAATTGCATTTTCGCCCCAATTCCACAGAGAAAGAGAATTTTACAAAATGGAAACGGGCCTGAAGCTAATTTGCTAGCGACGAGGTGGTTAGCTTTCACGTGGCTATCTCAGTGTTGAGTTGTATCCACTACTCTGAGGAAATTTGTACGAAAGTCTTTTTTTTACGACTTGCTTGGCGGTTCGGTGGACTGCTAAGACAGAAACATAATGGAGTCGTCTGCATAGAGTGAAATACGTCACTTTATCCAACGTATATTATTGGATTAAACGTTCCTCTTTGCAACGAAAGCGGAACGCGAGCTCCCAGAAAACCCCGCCGGGCCTCAACCCTCCGTGGCTTTTCATGCTTGAAACTCAAGCCGAGGACAAAGAGCTCCGGCCGCGGTCATCTCGCCGGACAGCTGAGGGGATGACTGGCCGGATGAGAATGTCAAAGGTACCCAGAGAAATCCAGCCGGCAAAGTCCCCCGAATGACTCGTCAGCCGTTTTGCTGACGACACGTGGTCAAAATGCTCCAATTTCTCCTTGGAAATGGAAATTTGGGGGAAATTGGTGATGCTTAGCAACCCCGTAGCTATCAAACTCGCCACGCTGTCAAGGTTATAAAAACACCCATAATGCAACCGTTTTTTGGGGGGCAGTTTTCTCTATATATTCATATTTTTTTAATATATGTTAGGATTATCATAGTTTTTCGGAGCAAATGATTGGTTTTGCGAAAATATTGACATTTTAAGATTATCATGAGTTTCACAATCGAAAGAATTTTGGACTGACGAACCTTTAAACCTTCTCCGTTTTCTTTTCAAACCATATCACAAGTTTTCTTTGTGGCCTTAGCTGTGTTTTTTCCCCCTTCTTTTGCTTCTTTTATGGAAAATAAATACCAAAAACTAACAAAAGCCATCGAACATTATCCATAAAAACAAGACTTTCTCCTCGAAGCTCATCTACTTTCGAACTCAAAAACACCCGACGATTCCACCCCCTTTCCGGATCGTAATGGTCTGAAATACTTCAGGCACTCCGGCAATCTTTTCCTTATCAGTGTCAAATATGTCACTGGGGCTCAGACGCATGCCGTTTTGAAAACTGTGGCGACACGTCTGTCAAAAAATGTTGATACAATGGAAGGAGTTTCATGCAAAGTGAGTTACACTAACTTAATAAGGGGTACTATGAAGAAATACACCATTACTACTAATTATACAAACAGATCTCTTGAAAGGTGTTGACGAACCGATGAAAATAAAGTATATACTCTTATTCGTTTCAGATTAAGAGTCTGAGTTGCTTGTATTTCTTCGTGAATTACCTCGTCTTCCATTTGAGCATTTCAAGTTCACCTAAATATTATTATTATAACCCTTTCGGGAATTTCCATATTGTATTAAATTCTTTTTGAAATCAATAAACTAAAGAAGAAATACGACAAAACGTACAAGTATCTCAATGACTCGGACGCTATTGTTGAATGATTCTTCGTTCCAGGGCGAACGTCCTCCATGTGAAGTCATGTGGTTTGTGCCATCACTGCTAGATATAAACCGTTTCCTCAGACTGTTGTGACGGTAACCGGACCGTATCCCTGATCCCGCCGTGACTCGTGAAAGAGGGAGCGCCAGCAGGTGGCGTGTCCTTCCTCGTCAGAGGGCTTTGAGCTCAGGGTATCTGTCGAGCTGCCTCTCTCTCTATCTTTAGTGAATGGAGAGCCCTGACTTTATCTGGCCCTCCGTCATCGAGGCCCGGTGGTATTTTTAGGGGGTGGCTTGCTGTGGCAGCAGCTGCTAAAGCAGTTAATGCCCCTTCCTCCTCCTCCTCCTCCTCCTCCTCCTCACTACAGCCTGCTTTGCGACTCCTGACAATGATGCACAAGCCTCTCAGCCTTCAGCCGAATGACATCCGAGGGTCCGAGCCGTCTGAGGTGAATGGAGTACCCCACTTTACCGACAGGAAAGGGACATCGAGAAACGCCTGAACTCCCGATGTAGACGAAGGTCAAAGGGTATACAAGCTACCTTGACGAACCTCTGGAATGCTTTAAAGAGGAGAGTCATTGAAGACGGTGGTAAGTTTCCGTCTCAAAACATGCAACACCCATTTGTTGGATGGTGGCAAAGTGAAGGTGTAGGATCGAGGAATGCAGCGGCCGTTGGCGACATCTGCTCCATGTGTTCATGTGTTTGTGGGTTGGTTTTGTACCGGAGTTTGGGCGCTATGTAGCACATGGGAGCCAGCGTCTTTTTTTGGAACAGACAACTTTATAAATACACTCTTCAAATGACTTACAGCGCCAGCTGTGAAGCAAGCAAGTGTGGTTTCTGTTTGCGCGAAAACCAAATTCAAACTGACAAACGCTTTGGTTCAGGTTCGGGAAACAACCTCCTGAAGGAAGTTCAACTCGTTCTTTTTTTTAAATTTGCCTTTAAATTGAAACCGTGTACTTTTCTTTGTTTTACAGCCCCTTCGTTGAAGATCAGCAGTTACTTCTAAACAAAAAAAACAAAAACAAAAAAACAGAGCTTTGTGATTCCAACCAGACAAATTGTGACATCAAACATGGATATTTTCGGTGGTGCGCCTCGTGTTTTGGGCTACCCGCGTCCCGTCCTGGCACAGTGCGGCACCGACGCCACGCTGAGGTGTCAAATCGGCGGGGACCCTCGCCCGGACGTCATCTGGGAGCGTAAAAATGTCCAGATTTTGTCTGAGGGACGCTACAAGCTCTCGGAGGACGGAAAAGCTTACATGCTGACCATCGCTGGCGTGACCGGACAGGATGCGGGCCAGTACATCTGCAAGGCTCGAAATAGCGTCGGCGAAACGTACGCGGCAGCCTCTCTGAAAGTGGAGGGCGAGGCCCCGGTTCAAAATGGTGAGCCGAGGCAACTGGAGGTCAACGGCGTGAAGCAACACACGAACGGCTACGGGGACGAGCAAAGCAGAGAGCGTGGGAAGGTGAACGGCGAGGGGATGAATGGAGAACACAAGTGGAAGTCGGAGGACGATCTCGCGGCCGACGATAAACCGCGATTCCTCATCAAGCCCCTGTCTCTGCGAGTGGACCGGGGCGAGGACGCCGCCTTCTCCTGCAAACTCTGGGGCACGCCTCTGCCCGAGGTGACCTGGCAGAAGGACGGGAAGAAGCTGCAGGACATCTTCGAGAGCTCACACTTCAGCGTGGGCGTCCAGGACGGCGGCTGGTTCCAGCTCAAGGTCTACAGGACGCGCATGCCGGACAAAGGCGTCTACACCTGCAAGGCGGTCAACGGCCACGGCGAGGCCCTGGCCGGGGCCGTTCTCCTTGTGGAGCCGGTGCCAGAGCGGGAGGATAGTAAACGCTCGTCCGGCGGCCACACCAACAGCCAGTGGTCACCGAAGCACCGGGGACGGCTCAGTCTGTCCCGGCTCACAGAGGAGCCGCCGGTCAACTCGTCCAAAGTCAAGAAGTTCGCCGTGGCGGAGGGCAAACACGCCAAGTTCCGCTGCTTCGTGACGGGGAAGCCGAAACCCGAGATCATCTGGAAGAAAGACGGGGTTCCCCTAGAGCCCGGCAGGCGTCATTTGATATTCGAGGACAGAGAGGGCTACTACACACTGAAGGTTCTGTACAGCAAAGAGCAGGACACGGGGCTGTACGTATGTGCGGCGTCAAACACGCTCGGAAACACCCTGAGTGCCGTTCACCTGTCGGTCAAAGGTAAGTGATGCCTTCAGAGCAAAAATGATCTCTTCAAGAGTATCAAAGGGGTTCGTCAGATCTTTAAACTAAAACTAAAAGTATTTGAAGCTTGTCATTCCATGCAGATATTTTTAAAAACATTGATGGAGGTTAAATTAATCACAGATCTTGAACCATGTCGATAAAAGACTGGGTTACAACCCGCTCTCAATTGGATTTACGTACATGGATGGCGTGCCTGGCATCACCTTGAAAGTGGATAATTGTTTTATCCTAATCCTTCTGTAATGGTCGGATAATTCCCAGGTTTAATTGGAGGTTCATGTGTGCAGTTTGACACCGTTCCAGATGCCTTTGGCGCAAGAGTCAATTCCGTGTCAGGATCAACTTGCCACCAACAGATAAGATTGAGCAGATTTCGAGATGGTTTGGTACTTAGTGGTGCCAGAGGAAGAGGAGCTGTCAAGTTTCAGTTAACGCCTTGGCAGCAACCTTGTAGCAAATGGTTGAAGCTGTCCTCGTCAAATGCCTGCGTTGTTTTGCTCTCCAGGCCCAGCTGTCCGGTTCAGGCGCTCGTTAAAAGACGTCGAGGTGAAGGAGAGGGATGTCGCCGTGCTGGAATGTGAGGTTCCCGATGAGTCGGTCCCTGCTGCCTGGTACCTGGAGGACCAGAGGCTGATGCCCGGCAGTAAATATGGAATGGAGATGAAAGGAACCAAGCGGAGACTCACAATCCAAGATGTGGGGATGGACGACGATGGGGTCTACCTCTGTGAGATGCCCGATGGAGGAAAGAGCATCGCTGAGCTCTCGGTCAAAGGTACGCCAACGTAAATCAAGATCATGACATAGACTGTCCATTGTTTCGATCGTACTCAGCTATGTCACGTTCTATCTCTAGGTACAATCATCCGTAAACTACCCCGGAAGCTGGAAGTCCTCGAGGGTGAGAATGCAGCATTTTGCGTGGAGGTGGACAACGATGAGCTGGAGGTCCATTGGTTCAAAGACGGCTTGAAGCTCCACGAGACGCACCAAACCATCCTCAAGTCCTTCGGTAAAACTCACATTCTGGTCTTTGTCAACGTGGCCCATCACGACTCTGGAGTGGTGACATTCGTCACGGGGCGATCGAAGACTTCGTCGCGCCTCAAGGTCAAAGGTACATGGATTACAAAAGACGTTTAGAGCTTTTCGATTGACTTTGTCAGATTTCAGGGAGATCCAAAAGAAGCATCAAAGTCTAAACCAATGCTCCCTCCTCTTTGCCCTCAAGCCACACGCCACTGTCCCCCGATCTGCCCCGTCGGGGTCAAAATGGATGTTGACAGGCCTAACAGTGCCCTACTTACCTGGGACCCGGCCCCCAACAGTCAGACCTCCACCCGCTCCATTTTTGTTCTGGAGAGGCAGGAAGTGGGGTCACAGGAGTGGCAGAAGTGTTTCACCTCGGAGACGGCCACTTCAGCCGAGGTCTCCTGCGACAGCGTGCCGTGCGAAGGGAACTACCGCTTCCGCGTCTGCTGCATCAACAAGTACGGGCGAAGCGGTCACGTGGAGTTTCCGAAAGCTGTTCATCTGGGTGAGTGACACGGAAGTGGTGCAAAGACCATACGTACTTTTACTGCTGGAACAGCTGCCTTTTGACGGCCGAAACACACTCAGAAACTCGGGAAAAATTTGCAATCTAATCTAAACCCAACAGGAAGTTTTATCAATTTGCTCCTGAAAATTGAAGCATCACTATTAAACAGGAAGTGATGCGTGACTCTGCTCTACATGCTCCGATCTGCCTGAAACTTCACTCATCACAGTCCTTCCCTGAAGGAAATTCAACGCCGCTTGCACCTTTAATTAATACTATTCCCCTTTTAGTTCCTGGACCCAAGATCTGCGCTCGCCTCCAAAGGTGTGAGGTCATGGAAGGCGAGGACGCTCGCTTCGCCATCGAACTGTCTGCCAACATGGTTGGAACCTGGTTTTTGAACAGTGCTCAGTTGCAGAATGGCGAAAGATACTCGATACAACACGTCCAAACGAAGCACTCGCTGGTGATCCGTGAAGCCCAGACAGCCGAAGACACAGCCGAGGTCACATTTATCGCCAACGGTGTCCGGGATTCAGCTGTGCTTAAGGTTACACGTAAGTAATAGTTTGTTTGTTTTTTTAATTTCCAAAGCAGCATTCATTGGGAAAAATACCTTATTTTGTTGTTTAATTTCTTGCAGCCGTTGTGATAAAGTTCAACCCCGTGTCTGAGTTCGACAGCAACAAGAAGGTGGAGGCAGGCGATGCAATCGTACTTTACTGCGAGGTCTCGCACCCCTCCGCCAAAGTCTCCTGGTTCAAGGACGGGAAAGAGCTCCAGGTGACCGAGGGACTCAACATCCAATCAGACGGCAACATGAGGAGGATCGTCATCCAGTCTGCCGACCCGTTGCACTCTGGGGTTTACACGTGTGAATCTTCAGGAGATGTCATCAAATACAATGTCGATGTCGCAGGTAGACCCGACATCCGACGAATCGTCGAATTGATTGGACTTCTTCTGTGACTGTCCGGCATTGTTGAAGCTTATCACTTCCTGATTCCTGCAGGTCCTCCAGTGGAATTCAGGCCCGTTCGAGAAGACGAACTTCATAAGAGCAGCATGGAGCTGGACCCCGTGGTGCTGCTCTGCCATGTCTCTCGAGACGATGCTGCGGTTGTTTGGTAAGACTATGAGCCACCACTGGAAATCCATCATCGACTATATTAAACCTTGTGTTTTGGAGACACTTTTGGACATTTCTTCACTTGCGTCTCAGGTATAAGGATAGCTGTGAGATCCATCCCGGTGACAACATCACTCTGCAGGCAGAGGGAACCATGAGGAGGTTAATCATCCGCTCGGCAGAAACCTGCGACGCTGGAAATTACTCTTGCCAGGCAGGAAACAACCGCATGGAGTTCACCGTCAATGTCAGAGGTACGCCTACCTTTGTACCTTCTGTTAGTGTAAGTCGTATTTAAATACACACACTCTTGACATCCAAACATTTCTGTGTCAGAACAATTGAGTCAGTTATAGGAAGACGGTTCTAGCAGGACTGTTCTTGGAAGATGGCTCTCGTGAGACAGTTCTAAGAAGACAGCTCGAGAAAGACGGTTCGAGAAATATAGTTCTTGAAAAACAGTTCTGCGAAGACAGTCCTATGAAGACGGTCCGAGGAAGACGGTTCTCAGAAGAGGGTTCTGGGAAAATCGTTATCGAAGATGGTTCTAAGTGACAGTTCTAGGAAGACGGTCCAAAGAAGACGGTTCATAGAAGACGGTTCATAATGCTGACATCTCTCGAAGATCCCCCCGAGTTGTTCAGTCTTCCAAGACTTCAGACTCTTTGACCCAATCCAATTGTTTTGCGATGCCTCCAGCCTTCAGATATGTAGAAAAGATATTCACAAATTCACCAAACATCACCTTCTTTCACGCCGCTTCACCACAGAGCCTCCAGTAACCATCGTGGAACCACGGGACGACGTCGTGATGGAGCGGAGTATCGGCGAGCAGATCGCGCTGCGGTGCGAGTTGTCTCGTTCTCGGGGGAAGGTGCGCTGGTCGAGAGATGGCCAGCAGGTGGAGGAGGGCGCCAACATCCAGCTGATGTCAGAGGGTCCTTACAGGAAGCTGACCATCCTTTGCGCCTCGAGGGAGGATGGAGGAGAGTATGTCTGCGAAACCGATGGAGACTCTGTCTTTTTCCAGCTTACTGTTACGGGTGAGATTTTAAGTCTTCATCTTTTACCAATGAAATTTGCTGCACCTCTAATAGTTTCATACTATTGTCATTTCACATATTCTCCTCCTGGACCAGAGCCACCAGTGCGATTCATTTCTCCCAGTGATCCAGAGGTAGAACTGACGCATTTGGCCCCCGAGAGACTGGAGCTCAGATGTGAGATCTCGCAGGCAGACGCTCCAGTCCGGTGGTACAAAGATAATTTGGAGGTCGAGGAGAGCTGTAATTTGATCCTGGAGGTGGACGGGCCTAAACACCGCTTGGTTATACCGATGACCACGATTGATGACACCGGAGAGTATATATGTGACACGGAGGACGACTCTGTGGCCTTTCTGGTCACTGTTACAGGTTAGCAAACTAAAAACGATGAACTATCTTGATAAGGAAACAGGATGTGAAGTTTTTGGTTTTCCATTTCCTTCAGAGCCAGCAGTGACACTCAGTCGTCCTGAAACTACGCCAAGCAAACTGGAAAGTGTTGCCGGAAAACCAATCGTCCTGGAGATTGAGGTGTCCAGGCCAACCGCGGACGTCAAGTGGTGCCTGAACGGTGCTGAAGTCGAGAAAAGCAGTAATATAACCGTCGAGGAGGATGGACTCATTCGACGACTGACCATCCATTGTCCCTCTCCGGAGGATTCGGGGAAATACACCTGTGATGCCTTTGATGATCAAATCGACTTTGAGGTGAACGTTTCAGGTAAGGGGGCAAAAGAATTTGAAGGACTTTCTTGGTCCAACTAAGAAGTTTCATGATTGAACATGATCAAACTCTATTCCAGAGGCGCCAGTGAAAATCTTAAGGAAGTCAGAGGTCAAGTCAAGTCAGAAATTCTTGATTTCTGATGACATCGTGCTCGAGTGTGAGCTCTCCAGAGCTAATGCCGCTGCCAAGTGGTACAAGAATGGCTGCCGTGTCGAGGGCGAAAAGTTCTGCGAAGAGGAAGAGGGGGCTTTCCGATCACTGGTCATCCTCAATGCTGAGCTGGATGACTCAGGGGAATACTTTTTGGATGTTGGCAATGACAGCATAAGCTTTCAAGTTACAGTCGAAGGTAAAAATCCACTTCCCCAAATTAAATTTTTTTAAAGCTTTGACTCAAATCTACATAACGTGACTAAATATGTAATTTATCATTTGCCCTTAGAGCCTCCAGTTAAAATTGTTGGAAACTCAGGTGGCACAGACTACCAAGAGATGATGGCAGGCGATGAATTGATCCTGGCCTGCGAGGTGTCCCGTGCCAATGCTGAAGTCCACTGGTACTGTAACGACAAGCTGCTCACCAGCGATGACCGAACATGCATAGAGAGCTCCGGGACTCTGAGGAAAATCACCATCTCCTGTGTGCAGTCCTCAGATTCTGGAAAGTACATTTGTGACGCTGTCGATGACAAGATGGTCAGCATGATCCGAATTCAAGGTACAGACCAATTTTAGTTCAGCTTTCTGCTGTTCCGTTTGGGGTTCGAAGTAGAGAAGAGGATAGGACAGACAGATTGTGGGTAGAGGTTCAAACCCTGGTTGGGGTAGGGGGTTTAGAGATGGGTTGTAGGGATTTAGACCATGGCTCGGGTAGGGCCTAGATCAGGAATGTCAGGTTATCCAGAGTCAAATGTCGGACCAGGAGACCAACCCAACATGCATGCCTCTTTCCATTCCCATCAGAGGCTCCAGTTGCATTTGTGAACAAGGAAGAAGACGTCGTCTTGACTGGTTATGAGGCGGAGAGCATAACTCTGACGAGCTACGTGACCAAAGAAAGCGCAGTGGTACGATGGCTGAAAGATTGGACACCCGTCGAAGGGGAACGTTTCCGGACACTCATGGAGGGTCACAAACGCGCCCTGACCATTGAGCCTTTGAGGCGCTCTGATGCGGGAGAGTACACCTGTGACCTCAACACGGACCAGATGCACTTTGGTTTACTTGTAAAAGGTTCAAGTCCATTTTATATAGTCAACATCTTTGCGGGGGACGTATTTTGCGGAAAAAATACACTCAATGAATCACAATTGTTTGTGTTTCAGAGATGAGGATCAAGTTTTTGAGCCACCTCAGAGACACTGTGGCCCACGCCGACGGTATGGTGACCATTCGCTGCGAAGTGTGCAAACCCAAAGCAGATGTTCAGTGGCTGAAGAACGGCACCGAAATAGTCGCCAGCAGAAGGTTTACCATTCGTGCGGATGGAGTCGAGCGAAGTCTAACCATCCATCGTTTGACCCGAGAGGACGCCGGAGAGTACGCCTGTGAATCGAGAGACGACCGGACCGTGGCAAAACTCAGGGTGGAAAGTAAGCGAGCTTAACGGCAGACTATCACGACGTCCTTCATACTCAGTCGCACCCTAAAGAGTTTCATTCTGCTCAGTGCCTCGAGTCGTGGAGTTCCTCACCGAGCTGCACAACACGACTGTGCTGGAAGGAGAAGACGCCACCTTCAAGTGTGTGGTTTCCCCCGATGACGTCCAACTGGTGTGGCTCATGGACAATGAGCCGGTAACGCTGGGGGATCGTTTCCAGGCGATCCAGAACGGCTTGTGCCACACCTTGGTCATCAAGAAGTGCCAGATGTTGGACTGTTCCAAGATTACAGCAGAAGCGGAGGGGAAGACAAGCAAAGCCAGCCTCAAAGTTCAAGGTATTACGACGAGTTGAAGGTCCCATATTGTTCAAAGTGTCTATGAGCCATCGCTTTAACAGTTGACACAGTTGACTTTGCTTCCGTGCCTCATTTTCAGAGGCGCAAATCATGTTTATGAAGAGAATGGACGCCGTTATGGCGGATGAGTTTGACGACGCCACATTGGAGACGGAGATCAGCTTGGAGACGGGCGAGGTCCAGTGGATGAGGCAGGGGGTGGTCATCCAGTCCGGACCCCGTCACACACTGGGCCAGAACGGCTGCAAACGCAGTCTCACCATCCGTAACCTGACGCTATCGGACCGGGGGACGTACCGCTGCGAGACCCTGCACGACCGGACGCAGGTCAAACTTAATGTGGAGCGTAAGTAACTGACAAACGCACCGTTTGGTCTGGACCAGAGTTAGTTCCAGGGGTAGTCTCTGGTCCAGGCCAAAGGAGAGAATCTTGTTCCACCGGAAAACGTAGGTCTTGTTTCACTTGTAGCTAACAGCAAACAGCTAACAGCTAACAGCGTGAATTCAAAGAAGCAGAAAGGAAAATGTTGAAAATGTGTCATCGGAAGACATTGAGGAGGAAGTAGTAGTGAGGAAGGTGCTCATAAGCTAATTAGGACCTTTAGCTGAAGGCTACCCATTAGCCATAAGCTAATTAGCCCCATTAGCTGAAGGCTACCCATTAGACACAAAATAATTAGCCCCTTTAGCCGGCCGTGGCTAACCATTAAGGGGCAGAAATTCTGCATTTGGTCCTGACCAGTCAACCAGCCAGGTTTCTACTCCGTCACGCTTTTCTACCTCTGTGTTCGGGGGTTCGTTTCGGGCAATACCGCCTCCACATGGACAGTTGTTGTAATTGCGTGTGATTGGAGTGAAAACTTTGCGCTACCCTGGCAACGAAAACACCGTTAAAAGTAAGAAACCAACACATCCGATACGCCTCCGTTTGACTTTGGACTCCCGATTCCTTCTCCAGCCCGCAAAATCTCCGTCAGGCGAGCGCTGGCGGACCAGGAGACCTTCGAGCGGGAGACGGCCTCGTTCGAGGTGGAGCTGTCGCACGCCGACGTGGAGGGAATCTGGCAGAAGGACGGCATCCGGGTCAAACCCAACAACCAGTGGCGGGTGAGCAACAACGGGCGGATGCACGGCCTGACCTTGTCCGGCCTCAGCCTGGAGGACACGGGAACCATCGCCTTCTCCGCCGAAGGGGTGCGCACCACGGCGAGGCTCACGGTCAAAGGTAAGCGTGTCACGCGAGCGGCCGCGTAAAAATCCCGGCACGTCGGCGACGGATATGTCTGTGGCCAACAGAGACGCCGGTGTCCATCTTGAAAGCGCTGGAGGACGTACGGGTGGAGGAGGAGCTTCCCGCCACTCTGGAGTGCGAATTCTCCAGACAGAACGTCGAGGTCAAATGGCTCAAGGTAAAACAGGCAAAACGTTTGGGGTGTTCGTTTCCATGACAACGTTCCTCGGAACAGTTTTTAACTCTTAATGTGGAAACGGGGGAACATTCGACTTTTTGAAAATGCCCTAATTCCGTGTCCATGGAAATGAGGAAAACTTAACATTTTGGATACACTTTAACTCAGTGTAAATGGATGAAAATGCAACTTTTTGAAAATCTCACCGACTCTGCATGTAAATGGGGAAAACACAACATTTTGAAAGCACTTTAACTCTGTGTAAATGGGTGAAAATGCAACTTTTTGAAAATCTCCCTGACTCTGCATGTAAATGGGGAAAACACAGCATTTTGAAAGCACTTTAACTCTGTGTAAATGGATGAAAATGCAACTTTTTGAAAACATTCCAACTGCAAATTCCAAACTGCAATGATGCAACTTTTTTTGTTGTATTTATCAAAACGTTGCCGTGGAAACGCAAAAATCTGTTGGTTTTTTTTTATCGAAACGTCGGGCAAATTTAGATTTTTTTTTTTTTTTTTCCACTGTGTTCTATGTAAATTAAGTTTTTAACGGAAAGAACAAAGAGTACCTCTTGTTTTTTTTTTTTCTTCTCCTCAGAACGGGGCGGAGCTGAAACCGGTGAAGAACTGCCGGATCTACTCCATGGGCCGGAAGCGCTTCTGTCAGATCCTGCAGTGTTCCCGCGCCGATTCGGGCTCCTACACCTGCGACACGGGGGACATCACAACTTCATGTTCGCTGGATGTCTTCGGTAACCCGACACACTTTCCTAAACTGCTCTCGAAACGGGGGTTCTCGTGTTCTCGGCGTCACCTCAAGTCACTTCAACCCGCCCCCCCCCCCCACCAGAGCACCAGCTGGAGGTGGTGCAGGACCTGGAGGACCTTTACATCCAGGAGGACCAAAACGCCGTCTTCATGTGCGAGGTCTCTCTGGAGGACGCCGGCGGGGACTGGTACAAGGACGGACACAAGATCCGAGCCAGCAGCACCGTGAAGATCCGCACCGAAGGTGAGAGGTGGAAAGGCTTGGGGAGGAAAACCAGGGGGTCATGAGTGACTTCTAGGTATGTCCGAGGACATCTAGTGCTCAGATTTTGAATTACAAGTCAAAAAAATACTTTTTACGGGTTCGTCCTTCAGGGACCAAACACTTCCTGTTGATGTGCAACGTCAAACCTGAGGACGCCGGAGAAATCCGTTTCGTCTCCCGGGATGTCGAGTCGACCGCCTATCTGGAGGTGGAAGGTGAGAACCTTTTTTTTTTTAACCCGCATTTAAAACATTTTTTTTTTAAATTCATACGTACGTCTCAAACTGGAACGGTCTCCTCGTCTCCAGAGCTCCCGGTTTCCATCGTGAAGCCGCTGCGGGACCGCACCGCCCTGGAAAAGCACCGCGTGATCCTGGAGTGCACCGTCTCCTCGCCGCGCTGCGCCGCCGCGTGGTACCGCGGCGGCGAGGAGGTGGTTTCGTCCGACCGGGTGGAGGTCGCCGCCGACGGCTGCTCGCACAAGCTGGTGATCCAGCAGGTGTCGCTGGAGGACGAGGGGACATACCGCATCGAGGTCGGGGAGCACACGTCGGAAGCCAAACTGCTGGTGGAAGGTGAATGGAACTACGTCTGCAGCGTCGTTTCCACTGGCAAGACTTGTGGGTAGTACCTAGAGTACCGAGATTACCAAGAATACCAAGAGTACCCAGACGACCAAAAGGACAGAGAGTACCGAGAATACTGAGAGTACCAAGAGTACCGAGAATACCAAGAACATCGAGAGTACCCAGACGACCAAGAGGACCGAGAGTACCGAGAGTACCCAGATAACCAAGAGGACCGAGAGTACTCAGATGACCAAGAGGACCGAGAGTACCCAGATGACCAAGGAACACCGAGAGTACCCAGACGACCAAGAGGACTGAGAGTACCGAGAATACCGAGAGTACCCAGACGACCAAGAGGACCAAGAGTACCGAGAATACCAAGAGTACCAAGATTACCAAGGAACACCGAGAGTACCCAGACGACCGAGAGTACCAAGATTACCACGAACACTGAGAGTACCCAGACGACCAAGCGGACAGAGAGTACCGAGAATACCGAGAGTACCCAGACGACCAAGAGGACCGAGAGTACCGAGAGTACCAACAGTACTAAGAGTACCGTACCAAACAGTCGCCATTTTTCGTAACCCTTCCGTTGAGGTACCGAGCACATCGTTTTGGGTTCCAAGAGGAGGAACTAGAATAAAGAATTAGATTTAAAATGTTATATTCTCTAAAGGCAACCTTTTAAGAAAAAGTGCCACTTTTGAAAACAGTCCAACTGTGAAAATGCAACTTTTTGAAAAAAGCTCCTCATCAGTCTACGAGTAATAGGAGAAAAACGCGAGTATTTTAAAATGCTCCGACTCAACGTAAAACTCAACTTTATGAAAATGCTACGACTCCCTAGAAATAGGGAAAAATGTAACTTTTGAAAACACTCCAACTCCATCTCTCTGTAAAGATTACTTTTTAAAAATGCTCCAAAGCAGTCTGTATGGAAATGGAGAATAATGCAACTTGTTGAAAACGCTCCAACTCATCTTCATGGAAACAGGTAAAACTCAACTTTATGTAAGTGCTCAGACTCCCTGGAAATGGGGAAAACACAACTTTTGAAAACACTCCCAACCATTTCTCGGTGCGAATGCAACTTTTTGAACACGCTCCAAATCACTTTATGTGTAAATGGAGGAAAAACACAACTTCTTGAAAACGCAACGTTTTTGAAAATGCTCCTTGGAAATGGCCAAATGTAACTTTAAAAAAACATTTAAAAAATGGCTCCCTCACTGTGTAAACGTGGGAAAACATAACTTTTATAAAATGGTAGGGCTCCAGCTCCATGAAAATGGGCGCGAATGCCGATTTTCGAAATTGCTCCAACTCAGTTGTATATGCAAATTTGTGCAACTTTTTGAAATCAGGCAATGGAAACAAGGTGTAGGATCTTAGTATCGCTGAACATCCGTGTTTTGGTGCTTCTGCAGCGCAGGCGCTGGTGGTGGTGACGCACCTGGAGGACGCGGCGGTGACGGCGGCGGCGGCGGCGAGCTTCCAGTGCGAGGTGTCGGTGGACATCAACAAGCCTCCCGTCTGGACGCTGAACGGTGACAGCCTCGTCCAGGGACCCGCCGTCCGCCTGGAGGACCACGGGACGGTCCACAAGCTCACCCTGAGGGACACCTGCGTCCACATGAGCGGGACGGTGAAGTTCACCCTGGGCAAGGCCAGGAGCAGCGCCGCGCTGACCGTCTCCGAGAAGTGAACCGCGGACATTTTCCCTTCATTTTTTACAGTGTAGAACATATTTATTGATCTCGTTCAGTTGGCTTTTGCCTTCCTGTGTCTTTGACTCATTGGTCCAAAAATAAAATCGTCAAATCAAACCTGGGAATGTATTTATTATGGAAACTGGGAAGTGGGACATTTCAGTGAGGCCAAACACAAAAATAACATTTAAAAAATAAATAAATTCATTTTGGGAAGCATTCCATAAATAAGTGGGAATTTTGGGGAAATGTTCCACTAAAAAAAAAAAGTGGGAAATTCTGCAGAGACATCCCAAAAGTTGGGAAGTTTTAGGAAGCATTCCACGACAAGAAAGGGAAGTTTTGAGAAACACTCCACTACAATAGTGGGAATTTTTAGGAAGTCTTCCAATACAAAAATGGGAAGTTTTGGGAAACATTTCACAATAAGAGTGGGAACTGTGGAGAGGCATTCCATTACAATGTTGAGAAGTTTTAGGAACCATTCCATGACAAGAAAGGGAAGTTTTGAGAAACATTCCACTACAATAGTGGGAATTTTTAGGAAGTCTTCCAATACAAAAATGGGAAGTTTTGGGAAACATTTCACAATAAGAGTAGGAACTTTGGATAGGCCTTCCATTACAATGTTGAGAAGTTTTAGGAAGCATTCCACGACAAGAAAGGGAAGTTTTGAGAAACACTCCACTACAATAGTGGGAATTTTTAGGAAGCCTTTCAATACAAAAATGGGAAGTTTTGGGAAACATTCCACAACAGATTGGGAAATTTGCGGAAACGTTTCAACACAAAAATGGGAAGTTATGAGAACATTCCAACAAAACAAAAAAAAAGGAACATTTTGGGAAGTATTCCACTATAAAAGTGGGAAATCTTGGAGAGCCATCATTTTCAAACTTGGGAAGTTTTAGGAAGCATTCCACAATAAGAGTGGGAACTTTGGAGAGGCATTCCATTACAATGTTGAGAAGTTTTCGGAAACGTTCCACGACAAGAGTGGGAACTTTTGGGAAGTCTTCACCAACAAAAGTGGGAAATTTTGGGAAACATTCCGCTGCAAAAGTGGGATGTTTTGGGAAGCATTCCACTAAAAAAGTGGGACATTTTTGAGTCATTTGTCCTTTACAAAAGTGGGACATTTTGGGAAGCATGAGGCCGATTTCGGTGGAAGTTGGGGAAAAGTTGCTGAGAATCCAACAAATGTGGGAAGAATTGGAAACTATCCCACTGGGGAAAATTTCTGGAGAACAACATAACTCCGGGATCATTTCCCAATTAACTTAATCACTTAAAAGGCTTTTAAAAACTTAAAAACAAAGATGAATATAACATAATGTACAAACTGGGCCTGTGTACTACCAAGACACACTCTGGACAGTGCTTTGGCGCACCCATGTGGACAAACGTTGGTACTACAACCCCAAGTTTACCTTGTAATAGCAGATAATGATTATCATTATAATAATTGGGCAATAAAGAGTCATTATTTGTTCACTTTTGACATAAGCTAATTTTTTTTCAAGAAATATTCAAGAAACCAGTGTTTTTCATTAACATTTATGGAGGGAGAAAAAAAAAAGACATTATTACATAAGAGTTCATACATAATTTGGTATGATAAAAGAAAACAAAAAATTAGGTTACATCTATTGAATCATGATTACAGTAACATGAATATTCCATATATTAATGAGAATTTGTTTGCTTTTATTACTGTGCAAAACAACATATACAAACCTACTGAATGTGTAAGAAGTACAGTATCGGTGAACGCCCCTCCCCCCCCAAAAACATTTTTGTTGCGATTTTTTTCGTAAATGCTCACCGACTCAACGTTCCTATAAATACTCGCGGCGATGGCATCCGTATGCTGGCGTTTTCTGCTCTACCTAATGAGGTAACCGACTTTCCGTGGGAAAACAGCAACGTGGAAAACGCGGAATACAATCAGTAAATATCGAGAGAGGAAAACAAAAAAAACTAAAAATTTGATTGACTTGTTAAAAAAACAAACAAAAAAAACCAAAAAAAAAAGAGAAAGGTTCCAGGCTTTCAGAGGAAACCGTCGTTCGTTGGTCGGGCGCCATTGTCGAAGCAAATGGCGGGGATGGCGTGAGGAGAAACTGAAAAATGCAACTTTTTGAAAATGGCTCCCAAGGTGGAACTTTTTGAAAACACTCCCAACCTCCATTTCCATGGAAATGGAGGAAAGTGCAATTTTTCAAAACCACTCCCGACTCCGTGGAAATGGGTGGGGGTGGGGGGTATGCAACTTTTCGAGTCGGTATCCGTGGAAATGGAGGAAAGCAAAATTTTTCAAAAATGCATCTATCTATCTATCTGTAGCTATTCAATGGAAACGGGGAAAATGCGACATTTTCAAAACTTTTTGGAAATAACTCCCAAGGTGGAACTTTTTGAATATGCTCCACGTCCATCTCCGTGGAAACGGGGGGGAAGACAAGACTTTTCAAACTCACTGCGAGTCAGTCTCCATGGAAAACGCCACTTTGTAAAAAAAAAATGGAAATGACTCCCAAGGTGCAACTTTTTGAATACACTCCAACTCCGTCTCCGTGAAAATTAGGGGGGGGGGGTGCAACTTTTCAAAAATGCTCCAATTTCACCTCCATGGAAATTGAGAAAAACTCAACTTTTCATAAATGTTCTCACTCGGTCTCCGTGGAAATGGGGAAAGCACAAGTTTTGAAAAATGATGTAAAACCATCTCTGTGGTAAACGCAACTTTTCAAAAACACGTGTAAATGGGTGGGGGAGGGCGTAACTTTACAAAAATGCTACGACTGCATCTTCCGTGGAAACACCTTTCAAAAATTGTCCAAATTTGTCTCCATGGAAAAACAAGACTTTTCGAAAACACTCCAACTCAGTCCGACGGGTAAATCGCTACTTTTCAAAAACGCTTTAAAGTCCCGACTCCACGGAAATGGAAGAAACGTTCCCAAAAATGCTCCGTCTCAAATCCGTCTCCCTGGACAACTTTTGAAACAACAACTAAAAGTTTTTGAAAATGCTCCGACTCCATTTCCATGGAAACCGGGTCGTGCGCATTACGACGGTAGTGAAAAAAAAGTTGCTCTGCACATGCTCAGAAGACGTTTCCATATTCTCCCGGGACTTGGCAGCTTTATTTTGACAGTCACGACGGTGATTTCCTGTGTGTACCGCTAGGCAGGGGAGCAAAGTGGTTCTGGAAAAAGGCAGTGAGGAATCCCAGGATTCCAGGTGAGGTTTCACAATCCCGTTTTTTTTCTTCTTCTTTTTCTTTTTTTAAAACGTCCAATACTCGTCCTTTAGTGTCATCGTCACGCGGCTCTTTATTCAGGCTCACTGTTGGATGTTTCAACAATGGAAGATTAAAAAAACCAAAAAAACAACAAAGTCTTGAGGCACGGATTTATAGAAAGTCTGTGAATTGTGCTTTAAATCTCGGAATCCGCTGCGCGTCACTAAACTCGACGCACAAAACTGGTAAAGTGCCGATAATTGCTTGTCGTGAGGGTCAGTGAGGAATAACAGCAGATTTTTAAGAGCTTTTAATTTGAACCATGTCTGGACAATTTGCTCATTTTTACAGGATTTCACTATATATATATATATATATATATATATATTTTTTTTTTTCACCTATTTTTATTATTTCATACTTTTGCTCATTTAATGGAACCAATTGCTCATTTCTGAGCTTTAAATTCCACTTCATTCTCAAAACTTGAATTAACTATTCGTTCCGTTTTCAGCTTCTAATTGAAGCATTTTACACATTTAACTGTCGTATTTATTTATTTAATTATACTATTTGTTCATTTTTTGGAGAGTGCAGGGTGCAGATGTGAACGGAAGTGTTAATTTAACCCCCCCCCCAAAAAACAAATAATCAATGATTATTTCTCTTGTTTTGAACATAAAATCTATTAAACACCATTTAAAACGTTAAAAAAAAAAGAAAAAGAGAAAAGATATCGCCCATCTTTATCCGTCACTGACCCGCACAGATACGGTTTCCTTTAGAATCCCCCCCCCCACCGGAACGCCGACTTTACAGACCTAAAACAGCTCGGATGGGGGCGACGGGGGTGGGGGCTCCACGCTCATTCATCCGTACATGTGTTCACTTCATGGCACTGCTGGGTGGAGGAGGAAGGAAGGATGTGATGCATGGATGGATGGATGGGTGGGTGGGTGGGTGGGTGGGTGTAGCTCGGACCGCCACGCCGTTAGCTGCTGGAGGTCTGGTGCTTGAGGACGGTGTAGACGTTGTCCACTTTGCTCAGCCTCTCGAAGAACGGGATGAGGTCCCGCAGCTCCGTGTCGTGCATGTCGTCGAACCACGAGGCCACGGGAACCTGGGGGGGGGGGGGGGGGGGGGGGGGGACGCTCCGTCAAAACCTTTCAACAGTTATGTTGAAACTGGGGTATGCACCGATACTAGTACCGATACCAATACTACGACAGATACCGATACCAATACTATGACAGATACCGATAACAACACTAATATCAAGCCTACTACTGATACCAGTACCAATATCACTACCGATACTAATACCAATGTTAATACTGATACCAATGTTGGTAATAATACCGATACCAATACAATGATAGGTACCGATAACAACACTAATATCGATCCCACTACTGATACCAGTACCAATATCACTACCAATACTTACACCAATGTTAATACCGATAACAATGTTGGTAACAACACTGATAAAAATACTACGACAGATACCGATACCGATACGACAGATACCAATAACAACACTAATAGCAATCCTACTACTGATACCAGTACAATTATCATTACCGATACTGACACCAATGTTAATACCGACACCAATGTTGGTAACAATACCGATACCAATACTACGACAGATACCGATAACAACACTAATATCGATCCTACTACTTATACCAGTACAAATATCAATACCGACACTGATACCAATGTTAATACCGACACCAATGTTGGTAACAATACCGATACTAATACTATGACAGATACTGATAACAACACTAATATCAATCCTACTATTGATACCATTATCAATATCACTACCAATTACGATACCAATGTTAATACCGATACCAATGTTGGTAACAATACTGAAAACAATACTACAACAGATACCGATACTGATATGACAGATACCGATAACAACACTAATATCAAGCCTACTATCAAGTCTACTATCAGGCCTACGACTGACACCAGGACAAATATCACTACCGATACTGATGCCAATGTTAATACTGACACAACTGTTGGTAACAATACCGAAACCAATACAAAGATAGATACCGATAACAACACTAATATCGATCCTACTACTGATACCAGTACCAATATCACTACCAATACTGACACCAATGTTAATACCGATACCAATGTTGGTAACAATACCGATACTAATACTACGACAGATACTGATAACAACACTAATATCAATCTTACTACTGCAACCATTATCAATATCACTACCAATACTGATACCAATGTTAATACCGATACCAATGTTGGTAACAATACTGAAAACAATACTACAACAGATACCGATACTGATATGACAGATACCGATAACAACACTAATATCAAGCCTACTATCAAGTCTACTATCAGGCCTACGACTGACACCAGGACAAATATCACTACCGATACTGATGCCAATGTTAATACTGACACAACTGTTGGTAACAATACCGAAACCAATACAAAGATAGATACCGATAACAACACTAATATCGATCCTACTACTGATACCAGTACCAATATCACTACCAATACTGACACCAATGTTAATACCGATACCAATGTTGGTAACAATACCGATACTAATACTACGACAGATACTGATAACAACACTAATATCAATCTTACTACTGCAACCATTATCAATATCACTACCAATACTGATACCAATGTTAATACCGATACCAATGTTGGTAACAATACTGATATCAATACTACGACAGATACCGATACAGATACGACAGATACCGATAACAACACTAATATCAAGCCGACGACTGACACCAGTACAAATATCACTACCGATACTGATACCAATGTTATTACCGATACCAATGTTGGTAACAATACCGATACCAATAACACTACAGATAAACAATACCGGATCTACTACTGATACCAGTACAGATACTGATCATGGTAGTGGTTCCCTATACACCAGAACCAATACTGATGAATCTGCTGGTACCAATACTACTACCAATACCACCACTGATATCAGTAATGATGTTGCTAGTGATATCAGGATCGGGCCCAATACTGCATAATGTTCCTGCAAGACATCCTGGCATTTATTATGTAACATTTGACATTAGCTTGATGTTGCGCATTAGTTGAATGAGGATTTTACTTGAGCTACATGCTAAAGAGGTTCAGAGCTCACACACCAGCGATGCTACATGCTAAAGAGCTTTGAGGCTCACACATAAGCAATGCTACATGCTAAATCGGTTCAGGGCCTACACACCAGCAATGCTACAGGCTAATGTAGTGCATAATGCATGAATTCATCTTCATGGCATTTATTCATTAACTCGCTATCTGCAAGTTGCTAGAGTTTAGTGCTTGTGTCGGCAAGTTGTCGACACAAGCACTAAGTCGGTAAAGGTTAGTATTGGTACTCGGTATCGGCAAGTGGTTAAAGATTAGTATCTGCAAGTTGCTCAAGTTTAATGTTTATTATGGTATGCAGTATCGTCAAATACCTAATGTATCACCAATTGGCCAAAGGTTAGTATCGGTAATCGCTGTCAGCAAGTAGCTAAAAGTTGGTATCGGTACTCGCTATCGGAAAGTGGTAAAAGGCTAGTATTGGTATCGGCAAGTAGCTAAAGGTTAGTATCGGTACTTGGTATCGACAAGTGCTTAAAGGTTCGTATCGGTACTCAATATCAGAAAGTGGGATAAAGTTAGTATCACTCTTCGGTATCGGCAAGTACCTTTAGCTTAGTACTTGTATCAGTACTCTGTATTAGCAAGTTGGTAAAGGTTAGCATCAGTACCTGATGTTGGAAAGTGGTTAAAGGCTAGTATTGGTATCGGCATGTAGCTAAAGGTTAGTATTGGGAGTTGGTATCGACAAGTCCTTAAATGTTAGTATCGGTACTCAATATCAGAAAGTGGGACAAGGTTAGTGTCCCTCTTCGGTATCGGCAAGTACCTTAAGCGTAGTACTAGTATCAGTACTTTGTATTAGCAAGTTGGTAAAGGTTAGCATCAGTACCTTATGTTGCAAAGTGGTTAAAGGCGCGTATTTGTATCGGTAAGTAGCTAAAGTTTAGTATCGGGAGTTGGTATCGACAAGTGCTTAAAGGTTAGTATTGGTACTCTGCATTAGCAAGTGGCCAAAAGCTAGTATCGGTACTCATATTGGCAAAGACCTCTAGGTTCGTGCTCATTTCAGTACACTTTATCGACAAGTGGTTAAAGGTTAGTATCGGTACTCTGTATCGGCGAGCGGCTAAAGGTTAGTACTGGTACTGGTATCGGCAGACGTGGTATCGGCCCCTCACCGCGTTGTCGGGGTGGAAGATGTAGGACGCGGGGGAGTTGTCCACGATGATGACCTTGTTGAGGTCGCGGCCCAGGCGGCTCAGGTCCTTGACGTAGTTCCCCCGGTGGAAGACACAGGACTCCCGGAACAGGCGGCTCCGGAACGCCCCCCACTTGTCCAGGAGGTCGGACACGGGATCCGCATACTAGCAAGTACGACATTTGTTTCACCACACATGTATTTCGGCCGTGAGAAATCTATCTCAAGCACCCGGGCGCAAGGTTTTCAAGTGAAAAATATGAGAACTTTTGGGGGGGGGGGGGGGGGGGGGGGTCGATTCTTTTTTCAAAAATGCCTCATGCGGTGAATGTTTTTGTTCACCTTCACTCAAGGTTTAAAAATGCTCCAACTTAGTCTCCATGGAAACCGGGGGGGGGGGGGGGGGGGCACTCAATATTCTGATAAGAATATTCTATTTGGTCTCACTGGGAAGGGGAGAACAAAACTTTTTGAAAATGCTCCGAATGCATGGAAAGAGGGGAAAATGACATTTTGAAAAAGCGTGAAGAGACTGTGAAAAAAAAAAAAAAAAGCGGGATAACACAACTTTTCGAAAAAGCTCAGTCTATGGTAAGGTGAGAGAACTTTTTGAAAAGAGTTCTCAAGGTGGAACTTTCCCAAAGCGTTTTGCCTACGTCTCCACAGAAACGGGGGGGCTTTTTAAAAAAAAATTCCAAGTACGTCTCCATGGTAACTGGTAAAAATCTCAGTTATACTTTGCCTCCACGGAAACACAACTTTGCGAAAACCCTCTGTCAGTGTGAAATGCAACTATTCGAAACCGTGTCATCGCCATCACCCGGGAAACGGGACGAGAGCCCAACACTTTGGAAACAGTGGTTGTAAACGCAACTCTTTCAAAATCGCCGTAAAGGCAGAACTTTTCAAAAACAGTCTTTAAAAAAAAAAAAAAAAAACGAAGCTGGGCTCAAAACCATGCTTTTTCACTTGGGGAAAACTTTGCGCCGGGGCGTCGAGCGGGGAAACCTCCCGTCACCTTAGCTAAACTGGCGGTGAAGAGGACGCACTCGAACAGCTCCCCCATCCTCTTGAGGAACTCGTCGACGTGCGGCCGCTTCAGGACATACACCTGGAACGCACAGCGACGCAGACAAGTCTCCACATTTCAAACCACGCTCCGGGACACCGGGAGAAGATTTTGACAGCCCCCCCCTCCCCTTTTATTCCTGCCGCCGTCGCTGAGGGCGGCGTTCCTGAACCAAGTCATCCGGAATAGGCTGTGCTTGTCTGAACAAACCTATCCTGGATTACTTGAATTAGGCCCGGGCCCGACGTCCGTCGGCCGAATCTGTCGCGGCGGGGCAAAGGAAGCAGCGGCGGAGGAGCGTTACCTGGTGTACGGTTCCATCTATTTCCACAGGAATGATGAAATCTGCATTATTCACAGGCTGGAAGAAGGACAAAGAGGGAGGTTTGAGCCCGGGAGGAGGTGGGAGCGTCGCCAAGACTTCTCCGATCCTCACCCCACCTTGAAGGAGCTGTGAACTAACGTCTCGTCCAGATCGATCACCACGCAGATCTTTCCAGAGTCTTTCGACTTGGCAGGAGGCAGAAGTGGCTTCACCTGTATCTTAAAGAGCGAGAGAGCGAGAGAGAGAGAGAGAGAGAGAGAGAGAGTGAGAGAGACGGTCGTTCGGCGAAGGGTTTTAGGATGGGTTGGATCGTTCGGGGTCGGCGTCCGGACGCACCTTCGAGACGGTTCCGTTCTCCTCCACCAAGAGAGGTGCGTTGTTGTTGACCGGTGGCGGTTGGGCTTGCTGGTCCCGGCACAGGCAGCAGAACAGGCTGGAGAAGAGGCCTCCGCTCCGGGGCTTCTTGGAGGACAGGGAGGGGGAAGACCCTGTGGGGAGGGGGGGGGGGGGTATTAACAAGAGGTATATTCCTCGCATTTCTAATGTAGTCAAGACCACCTAACCAGAGTCAAGACCAGAGCATCCCAAGACCAAGACGAGACCAAGACTTTAAGAGGCCGAAACCGAGTCAAGACCAAGACTTTAAGAAGAGCATGACCAGAAAGACTAAAAACTGAGTCAAGATTAAGATCAGAGCGTCCCCAGACTCCTTGAGACTTCAACAATCCGAGACAAAGTCAAGACCAAATCCAGGGCATTCCAAAAACAAGCCTTAAAGGACTGAAACCGAGTCAAGACCAAGACTTTCACGATCCAAGACCAAGACACTAACGATCCAAGACCAAGACTTTAACGATTTAAGACCAAGACTTTTAACGATCCAAGACCAAGACTTTTAACGATCCAAGACCAAGATTTTAACAATTTAAGCCCAAGACTTTTAACGATCCAAGCCCAAGACTTTTAACGATCCAAGACCAAGACTTTTAACGATCCAAGACCAAGACTTTTAACGATCCAAGACCAAGACTTTAACGATCCAAGACCAAGACTTTAACAATTTAAGACCAAGACTTTAACAATTTAAGACCAAGAGTTTAACAATTTAAGACCAAGAGGTTAACGATCCAAGACCAAGACTTTAAATGGACGAGAGCGAGTCAAGAGCATCTCAAGGGAAATATACATAAATAATCCAAAAACTTTCAGATTCCTTGAAGTTTTCAGCTAAAATCGACGTTCTTGTTAAAAGGTGACCTTGTGAACGTAAACACACGTCTTCAGACACTCATTTGTTTGTTTAAAACTCCCAGTTGAACGTTGAGCTGCATCTTTAAACAAGAAACTGCTATAAAAAACAAACACCCATGGGTAAAGACACGGCTTTTTAACCAGTCTGAAGTGTATTTACGATACTCATATATGTCGCTTTTTTTTTTTTTTCAGATTATTTGGGATTTTATTTGTCTTTTAGTTCCTTCATTAGAGAGAATCAACCGTCAGCAGGAGCAAAGCAGCAGTTCTCCATGTTTGAGGGCCTGTGGCCACACAACATGACTCGCAACACCTCCTTTGAGGCCGGACCGGTTTTTCTTCACCTGGGGGGGAGGGGGGGGGGGGGGGGGGGGGAGCTCCGCCCCCTTTCCTGCAGGGTGTTTGAAATTACTACAGCAGCTCTCAATGACAACCAGGAAATACTGGAAGTCAAATACGAAAGGAAAATATTGACGTTTGACGGAACTGTGGAGTTTTAATTCAAGGGGAATTCAATAAATAAATTAATTAATAAAAAAAAAAAAAAAAAACTTCAACCAAATATTTAAAAATGTTTCAATAAAATACTGTTGGAAAATAAAATTTGGGTGACAAAGTTTTTAAGGATTTAAAAATAAATAAATGAATAAATATTTATTTTAAAATAAAGGAAATAAATAAAAACCTCAACAAAATATTAAAAAAATTTCCAATAAAATACTGTTGGGAAAAAAATTGGGGTGACAAAGTCATTAAGGATTTAAAAATAAAAAAATATTTAATAATAAAAAAATAAAATAAAAACCTCAACAATATATTAAAAAAAGTCCAATAAAATACTGTTGGGGGAAAAAAATTGGGGGGGGCCAAAAAAAAAAAAAAAAAAAGTATAAAAAAGTACTCTGATCTACTGATTCTATGAAGTATTTCTTTCTCAGCACAAAGAAAACAGTCGTCCTGCCGAGTCGTCGGTGTTTCAATGTTCCTGCGGCGACACGTGAGACGTCGTGACGACCGTCGTCTTTCTCGTCCCGGGTGGAGAAAGAAAGAAAGAAAGAAAGAAAGGGGGGAAAAAAAACAAGAAAAAAAAACATTCCGGCCGCGTCCTGAAACTGCTAAAACTCCAAACTGGACATGTGACTGTGTTACCAACACTCGGCTCTCTGTTGTCCGTCTCTCGCGCCTCTTTCTTTCCCTCCTCCTCCGTTTGTGGATTCAGCCCCCCCCTCCCCTCCCCTCCACCCTCCACCACCACCCCCCACCCTCCTGGCGCTCCGGTCAAAACAGGAAGAGGAAACAGACGGAGGAAGCCGCCATGTTTCGCACAGACTCTCAGGAGCCTGTAATTTGACACCAGCCTCATTTGCGGCCCCGTTCCAGACGAGGAAACGCCGCGCGGATTCATCCGCGCCCTCCGCCGAAAGGTTCTCACATCGTCCCGACAAAATAAAAGCGCCATCGACGCGGCAACGTACACTAAAGTCCGGTTCGCTCTTGGCATCCGTCTCCATGACAACGGCGCCCGGAGATACTGAAAACGCACATTTTGGAGAACGGGTCCCAAGGTGGAACTTTAAAAAAGAAAAAAAAAAACAGTTCAGAAGAAAATGCAACTTTGTGACTACATTGAAATGGGGGAGAAAACCAGTTTTCAAAAACACTGCAACACTGTGGAAGGGGCAAAAATGTCACTTTTTGAAAAATGCTACAACCCTCTCCATGGAAACAGAGGGGGAACTTTATGAAAACGCTCCGACGACATTTCCGTGGAATCTTAATGCAACTTGTTGAAAATGGCTCAGACTCTGCGACAACATGGAAAAAGTCAACTTCATGAAAACGCTCAAACTGCATCTTAGTGGAAATGTAGAAAAACTAATCTTTTTGAAAATGCTCCAACTCCATGGAAACAGGGGGGGGGTTCTTTTTGAAAATGCGATGACAACACCAGAGTTTTTAAACCTTAAAAACCTTTCTTTTAAAAAGCCCTGCAAACCCTTAGAAATGGCAAAAGGCACAACTTTTTGAACATGGCCTGACTACGTTTCCATGGCAACAGGAGAAAACGCAACAGTTTTAAAATGATCCACGGAAACGGGTGGGAAGCCAAAACACTCCATCTACATTTCCATGTAAATGAGAGAAAACACTACTTTTAAAAAGTGCCTTGACTCCATCTCGGTGGAACCGGGAAAAAACGTAACTTTTCGAAAACCAATCTGGCTCCATAGAAACAGCAGCTTTTAGAAAAACGCTCCTTTTCCTTGAAAAATAAAAAAACAACTTTATGAAAACACTACAATTACATTTCCGTGGAAACGAAAATGTAATTGTACACGCAACTTTTTAAAATCCCTATGACTCGATGGAAATGGGGTGGGGGAGGTACAACATGCTCACTACATCACTTTCAGTGTTTCCATGGAAACGGGAAATTTTTCTGAAACAAAAACAGAAACAGGAGTCTCATACCGGAAATTTCCCAGCAATACATCTCGAAACAAACCACATTTAAAATGTTGGTGAGGCTGGCGGACATTTGTAATGATTTATTAAAAACGACCCCTCGACAACGTGTGTGAATTCCGCCGAGTCGGCACGATGAAACCTGTAAAACCAATAATTCAAATTCCACCTCTTCCTTTTCATCAGCCGGGGATCCATTTTAAAAGCGCCACCGATTTCACGCCATCAAGATATTCAGGGACTCTGTGGTTTGCGAGGATCCGAGACGACTTTACGAAACAGCTGCCAGACTTTCATGTGACTGTTAAAAGTCCCGCCATAAAAAAAAACTGCGGAGACAAATTAAGATGCGTTTCGCGGCTTTAAGACCAAAACGTCACCGACAAAAATACTAAAAACTACTTATTGTTACAAAACACTTGTCATTTTCACAACTATTTGAAGTATAAAAAAAACCAACGCATAAATAACGTAAATAAATACAATTGTCAGTAAAATACATATATTTTAATCATAATAATATTATGACCCCAATTTTTTTTTTATGTTTTAAATAAGTAAAGTGCAAAGCTGTTTTAAGTAAAATATATATATACAATATGTTGAGAAATAACCTTTTTTAAGAACTATTTATGTATTAAAATATTTTTTTAAATGTATTGTTTTTTTATTTTAATTTTATTTAAAATATCAAAAAATATAACAAAACGAAAAAATGTTTTCGCTGTATAATAACATAAGTATTGTGAAAATAATTGGCAAAAATATAAGTATGGTTAAGAAAATATTTAAAAAAATATGTTTTTAAACAAGTAAACAAACTAATATTAAAAAAGAAAAGTCATTAAAAAAGAGATTTTTTTAAGAACTGCTTATGGATTAAAATATGATTTTCAAAATGTTGATTTTTTTCGTATAAAATATCAAAAACATAAACTATTTTTTTTTTATATTCGCTGTATAAAAAATAATAATAGTATTGTGACCAAAACTGGCATTTAAAAAACCCAAACAAAAACAAGCATGGTTAAAAAATATTTTAACTCAAAAGGTAATTTTTGCAACTATTCACAGTAAAAAACAACAACAATAAAATATATATAATTTGAGCACTAAAGGAAGTTTTTATATGGAGTCAGTTGAAAAAAAAAGTTAACTTTTAGAAGTATGAAGGTTAAAGACATCTGTTGTGAGCAAATAAGTCGTCTTTGAACTATTTGCAGTGAAATAAAACAAAAATAAACAAACATTATGAAACAAACAGTCACTTTCAAAACTATTTCCAAATTAAAAAAAGATGCAAATCCGACATATTTCTTGGTTTATGGAAAAGCGTAAAGATTGGACCTTGTGTATTCTTCATGACAGCTCACCTGATTACTCAGTAACTTGAGCGCGTGTGTGTGTGGGAGTGTGCGCGCGTGCGCGTCAGACCGACAAATCCATGTGTTTTACGCACTTTTTTTCATGGTACAAATCTAAAACAAACTTTAGAAAACAATAACACGCACGTTGAATGTGTCAAAGCCAAACACGAGTCACGTCATTTCCTTGACTTTCATTAGAGGCCACAAAAAAAAAGGCCCGCAGCCGCAAAACAAGCCACAAACTTTTTTTTTTTTTTTTTTTAATGCGCTTTTACGCATTTGTATTCCTCCCCGCGTTTTCGCAATACGAGGCCTGGAAAGTTGAAGCTGTAAGTGCGGGATCGTTGACATTACGCGATGTCGAGATCGTAAAAAAAAAAAAAAAAAGATAGAAATAAATAAATAAAAAGTTGTTTTCAAAAAGACTCACCCCTCTCTCCCGACGCTTTCCCCCCCTCTTCATCCCGGCTCACTTGCGTGATTATCGAGGACGGATTGTCCATCACATCCACTCCCGGATTGCTCACTTTGCACTTTTTTTTCTCCTTCTTTAAGATTAAAAAAAAGAAAGAAAAAAAAGTTTGCTCAAACTTTTGCGGTTGTTTTTTTTTTTTTTTTTTTTTTAAATCCGGGTGTTTTAAGGCGATCCGAGCCGCAGCGCTCCGGGAAACGTCGCAACACTTTCCCCACTCATCTTGTCCCCACGCGTCCGTCCACAACCCCGCGCGCTCGACTTTCGGAAGTTCGGAAACATTTGTTAAAAAGCGGTTTAAAATAAAGAAGAGTGGCTACTTTGATTCAATATGGTGCTCGACTCCGCTCGCAATTTCAAGATACAAACATGGAGGTTTCAAGGCTTCCCCTTTTTTCTTTTCTTTTTTTTTTTTTTCCTTGCCTCGCTTAAAGGGATCGTCGCCTTTGCGTTACGAGCGTCCAACGTCTCCGGAGACGCAACGAATTTGACCACGGTCCCTTAAAAGTAACTCGATTTCCAAAAAAAACAAAAAGACCAAAAAGTTACTAGAAAACGTTTTAAAGAGTGGGGAGTCGCGTCGGGGTCGCGTGGGTGTGCGTGACGAGCGCGGCGTCCGTCGCGTGAGGCGACTCGGGAGTTTGTCGTCTCGGAGTTTGTTCCCCCCCCACCCGAGCCGCGGCTCCAGAAACGCCCAGTTCGGGTCTCCTTGAAACTGCCCCCGCAAGTTAGGGAGCGTCGCGCAATGTGTCGTCCTGTGTGCGTTTCATTCAACGTCACACTAAAACAACAAAACTTGATATTAAGAAATACATCTTTAACTATAGCGTTTAAATGGTTCTGTGTAAATTAGTGGTCAGTATGTAGAATTTTATTGGAGTCCTGAAGAAGTTTCTAATGGTTTTGATTATTTATTTACAAATGTTTAATTTTATTTACAAACTTCTGACTTCAAAAGGCATTGTTTAAAATTTTTTTGCACACTTATTGTCGTTATTAATTTGCTGCACACACGTCACAATATATACAAAACACAGAGGCACGCATAAGGAAAAGCTCATTTGAAATGTGTAAATATAAATATACGCACATTTACACATCAAAATACATACAAAAACATAGATATATCCAAACACAAAAGTTACTATTTATCTACATATACATACACAGTTACACACATGCACACATATAAACATACATACATATGAAATGTATGTGTGCAAGTATTTAACTGTTTTTGTTGTATAAACAGTTATATAAACCCCATTGTAAATAATCTATATAATTAAGTAAATCTACATTCCATGAAAATACATATATACATAATAAATAAGCTATATCCCGGATCCAGGTATACACACACACACACACACACACACACACACACACACACACACATATATATATAGAGAGAGATTGTCTATTATAAATATGTAGCTTCTACAGCCATAATAAACTATAGATTTGACGATAATCTACTGCATTTTCTAAATACATTATTAGTTTATTAGATTTTAATTTGATATTAATTGCTTGCATTTTTTTTTAAGCTGAACATTGAAAAATCCTCAAATCAAGGATAAAAATTATATAATTCAGATGTTTGTGAAGTTTATTGTGCAATATGTTAATTAAAAAAATATATATATACATAATGAAATTAACCCATAAATGTAAACAAATGTGATTTTTCTTGTTGTAGCAGTTGGTTGTTGTAAGAGACAGACACAATTAAATCGTATGAAGAGTTTATTACATACTATCTCATAAAAACCACATATAAACACCGCAAATTGGTACATTTACAAATCTCCAACCATTCAAAGTCATACAAAAGAAAGAGGAAACACTGTGATCGAGCAAAACACAAGACGGCTTATTTATTATTACGTGTAACTGTTGGCTAAACGTCCAAATATGGTCATCGGATTGGAACCAATGGAGACGCTCTTACGAGATGGAGGGTCTGATTGAGGCACTAACCGGGCGATCGGAGAAATAACCGACAGCCGTAACGTTATAAACTTGTATTTTCATAAAAATTTGTAAAATAGCTTGTGTGTGTGTGTGTGTGTGTGTGTGTGTGTGTGTGTGTGTGTGGGGCTCCGAACACGAAGAAGACACGCCGCGCTCACGCACACATGCAAATAAATTAACATGGAAAAAAAGAAAAAAGTAAACAATCTCTAAAGAATTGAAATTTTTTGTTTTGTTTTCAAAACGTTGTCGTCTGAAATAAGTTAGCGGCGGGAATCGTCGCGGTGCAATACGCGCCTTCCCGGGCCGATCGTGCAGAGAGCGCGTCTGTAACTAAAACGAAACCGTGTGGGGGTTCACGACGTGACGGGAGAAATTGTGCGATCAAAGAAAAAAAACAAACCCCAAAGAACATCCCGTGTCCTTCGGGTAATAATACCAACACGTTTTGAAGCGGCGCGTCCGCCTGTGCATTTGGCCACGCCCCCTTCAACTTTGACCCCCCCCCCAGCTGACGCGACCTTTCAAGTGAAGACGCGTCGTTTCAGAAGAGCTTACAACGGCGCGCTGGAAAAGATGTCTGTTTACACGAAAACGGTGGAATTGTTGAAAATGCTGCAGTTGGCATGCCAGGCCTGCAGGGGGTACCGTTGGTGGTTTTCGTCATGAAACCACACACACACACACACGTGAGCGCAGAGAACAATATGTTGTAAACGTTAGCCATGGCGAGGACGCAGACATTCTCAATGGACAGACGACCAAGTTGGATTGTTATGATGGTGGACTGTCAAAATAAAAGTACCGGGAGAACGTGGACGAGGAGTCATGACGCTCTGGAGGAAACGTTGGTCTTATTGGACATCTACTGAGCATGTGCAGAACAACGAGCGATGCATTGCACGTGTGCAGTAGCAGCGTTTCAGAAAAGTTGCCGTGTCCCCATTTCCATGGAGACGGAGGGCCTTCTTATGAAAAGTTGCGTTTTTCGCTATTTTCATGGAGGTGGAGTTGGAGCATTTTCAAAAAGTTGACATCCCCCCCCCCCCCTCCCATGTATACGGACATGGAGCTTTTCAAAAAGTTGCATTTTCAAAAATTTGTATTTTCCAGTGTTTACCGTCTGAGCGTTGTCAAAAAGTCCCCCGCACCCCCCGTGCACATAGTCGAGCGTTTTCAAAAGGTTGCATTTTTCTCTTGTTTCCGCGGAATCGGAGGGTTTTCACAAGGTTGTGTTTTTGAAAAGTTGTGTTTTTTAAACCCCCCCATTTCCTCATAGATAAGTGTCGGAGCATTTTCGAGAACTTCCACCACTTCCCCAAAAGCGTTCTGTGGCTCCGAGCACCGTCGTGAGAGTTTTTTGCGTTTTCACTCGGAAAACGTTTCGTCTTGGCCCCCTGCCGCCCGCTCACTTGGGGACGTGCGGCGGCTGCGGCGAGCTCTGGTAGGTGCGCAGCAGCACCTTGTGCTTGGTGGCGTCCTCGGCGCGGCGGCACTGCTGCTCCACCAGGAACTCCTTGAGCCGGCCGGAGGTGAAGGTGAGCGTCTGCCGGCGGAGCTTCATCAGGTACGAGTCCTGCAGCCAGGCCTGCGTGAAGCAGTCTCGCGTGCTCAATCGGGCCCTGGAAACACGCGGGCGGTAAGAAAATAGCATTTCGTGTTTGGTTTCCCATAGCGTTAAGCCTCGTTTCTACTGTACAATATGGTCCGGTACAGCAAATAGTACCCAGACCCAAAGGAACCCATAGCAATGTGCTTGATACCCCAACGGATGGGCTTACGGAAAATGGTTACGGTGAGGGTACTTTTGGGACCATCCACAACTTTTATCAATGGAAACATGCGAAAACCCGTACTGGCAGTGGAAACGAGGCTTAAAACATATCAACTTTCGTTACCATGGGTAACTGCTCAACATCTTCTTGAGAAAGGCGGAGGCACTTTGGGACACGTTGGGGTAGAGTTTGGTCGGGTCGAACTTGGCCATCAGGATTTTGGATTCGACTCGTTGCGGGTCTTTATCTTCGAAGGGTAGCCGGCCACTGAGCCTAAACAAAAAAATCCAAAATGTCAAGTAGATAGCCTGACTGACATTTATCACCAGTTTTAAAAAAAGATTAATCAAGTCACATACACTGACAAGAAGAAAACTTACATGACGTAGACGACGACGCCGACCGTCCAAATGTCTGCCGGAGGCCCGACAACTTCACCTTTCACCATCTCGGGAGCTAGCAAACGCATGATTACCCAGTGTTCCATGCGCATCCCACAAATTCACGATCCCACCATTAAGAAATAATCTACCAAAAAAAAAAGACGAGATTCTTTACCCATGTATTCCAGCGTTCCCGGTCCTGAGTCCTGGTGCCTGAGACTGAGGGGGTTGAAGCTCTGAGCGCTCCCCAAGTCCACGATCTTGATGGCGTTGAGGTTGGTCACCATGATGTTGTCCGGCTTGAGGTCGAGGTGGAGGACGCGGCGGTTGTGCAGGTACTCGACTCCTTGGAGGATCTGGACCACGTAGCCCGCCACGTCATCCTCCGAGTACCGGAACCTTTCGGGCCATGAAAAACTGGTTAAGCCCACATGCCGAGGTAAGGTGCCGTCTGAGGAAAATGCTGCCCGTCCAGCGCAATACCTGTCTATGAGGCTGTACAGCAGCTCTTTCCCGGTGCAGTACTCTGCCACCAGGACCAGGTACCGCGGTGTCACGTAGGCCTCGTGTAGAGCCATGATCTTCTCATTGTGCAGGGACTTGAGGATCTCGTACTCCCTCAGGATTTCCTGCTTGTTCTCCTGAATGTAGGGAATGATCTTGGCCATGTAGATTTTGCCGGTCGAGTTTTCTCGGCACTCGCGAACGACTCCGAATCGACCCCTGGAGACACAACGCAGGACAAACCGTGTAGCTACAATCTATCGCCACCTTGCCTTTTCGAGAATCTCGCGCACCGCCTCACCTTGCTTTCTCATCGAGAAAGGTGTACGGTTTCTGAGGGACGCCCTGTCGAAGAGTGGTGCGTCCCGAGGGCGTGCCCCTGCTGGGAGTGCTGGCGCCGTCACCGATGGGACTCAGGCTGGAGGTCTGGAGGACTTGCGGGGAGAAGGACGCCGGAGTCGGAGTCGGCGCCACGCGCGCAGTGGTTGCGGCCACGTACGTGGGCACCGAGGCCACGGCCGGTTTGGTGGCGGTTGGCGGCGGAGTCACAAGGGGCGGCGGGGCTGATGTGGGCGGGACCTGGGCCATCGGAGTCACCACATTCACTGGACTCTGCGGTTTGGGGAGGACGAACGGCGGAGACGCTTTGACCGGGGGTGCCGAAGGAAGAGGGGCGACTATTGTCGGGGACAGAGGTGCAGGTCCGGTGTCTTTGGTGGCGGACACCGCCGTCAGCGACGGGGCAACCCCTCGTTCATGTGGCGTTGGGACTGTTTTCACCACGGCAATAGCGGGCGAAGCTCCCTCACCTGTGGCAGCACAAGGGTGGATTGAACATCTTCGAGGCTGGTGTCAAATGACACGCGTCGGCATACCTGCTGAGTCCAGGGAGACCAAATCAGAGCAGTTACTGTACGGCCCCGGTCCGGCCTTGTTGACGCAGCACACCCGGAACCTGAAGGCGCCCCCTGGCGGCAGGTCCGTGACGTTGTAGTAGCAGTCGGCAATGGCGGTGGCAACCGTGAGCCAGTTGGAATCACCTGCAGGAAAGAGGGGCAACAAAACATGTGTCATCGTACGTGACGCAGCTCCGGACGCACCTTTTCAGCTTTCGGCAAATAAGTAAAAAAAAACAAACAAACAGAACATAGACATGGCGAATACGCAAAATAAGAATGCTAAGGCTCCATAGTCTTTCTAACTGCTGCGTCACAGTGCACTTTATTTTGAAGTGATAGCTATGAAATAAAACATCTAGTTCAGAGATGAACTGTTTTGAGCCTTTCAATGTGTTTTACGTCATTGAAATTGCTGTCATGCTTTGAGCAAACCTATACCACAAAGACAAAAAATGTAAATTCAAAGGGTATCGTGACACTATTTCACCCAGCCTCTGAACGACAATGAGTCGGATGCCCTTGATCTCGTTGTAGTTCAAAGACTTGACCAGCAGATGGCAGTGTTGTAAAGCGGGGAAAAAAACAAAAAACTATGTGATCTTGGACATGCATTATGGAAAAATGAACGCTGGGAAAGTGATCTGTCATCGCGTCTTTGATAAAAACAGACCCGAGCGAATAAATCAGGAAGGCAAACATTATTTTTTTTGAAGTCCCTCTTATTCCCCGGAATGATGTCGGCTGAATCCCAAAGTTTGACACGTTGACTACATTATTAAAAAAAAAAAAAAAAAAAGATGATTCACTGCACATAATGAGAAAAGACCTCATTGGTCCAATCAACTGTTCCCTAGTGGACTGACTCATATTCTCTGTCTTGGCAGTGTCATTGGGTTTAGAGGCTCATTTCCCCTGAGGGTTCTTCATTAAGTGGAGAAGTTTAAAAAAAAAAAAAAAAAAACACGGCTCCCAACACTGACTTACCCTCTGTTTTTCTTTCCAGGGTGTAGCCGCACGGGGACTTGGTGTCCGCTGGCTTCCACAGCACCAGCGCCGTGTTGTTGTAGGTCTGGGGGACTTCGGGGGTCCCCGGCCGCTTTGGGGTGCCTTCAAGCCGGATGAGGAAAAATTGACGAAACAGGTCAGTGTGGGGTGTAGACGTATTAAAAAAAACGCAGTTTTTAACAGTACACCTGATGAGAATGTTCATTTCTTTACAAAACCGAGCCAATCACGAGGCACAAATTACTACAAACTCAATATATACATTCTGCAAAATAGAATTAAGTGTCTTTTAAAAAAAAGCCCAGCCGCCTCAAAGATAGCTGTTTCGTTATGTGTGTTTTTTACAAACTCATCCTCACAGTATAGATTTTGAACTATTTTTGAAAGATGTGGTGTGCATACGCAGCAGCAGTGTTTTAAGAAATTGCATGACCTCCGTTTCCATGGAGTCAAAGTGGTTTCGAATTGTTTTGTTGTTCCAAGGAGATGGAATTAGTGTTTTCAAAAAGTTGCATTTCCCATGTTTATATGTAGAGAGAGTCTGAGCATTTTCAAAAAGTTGTGTTTCTCCACTTGTTTCCAAGGGGATGGAGTAAGAGTGTTTTTCAAAAAGTAGCATTTTCCCCATTTCTGTGGAAACAGAAATTTTAGAAAAAGGAAGTTGCATTTACCTGTTTCCAAAGACATGGAATCAGAGCGCTTTCGAAAAGTTGTGTTTTCCCCATTCCACAGAGACGGAATCAAAACATTTTCAAGAAGTTGCATTTTTCCATATCAGTGTTTTCAAAAAGTAGGACCCCCCCCCCCCCCCCCCCCCCATCGATATGGAGGATTTTCAAAAAGTTGTGCTTCCCAACTGGTTTCCAATGGGACAGAGTAAAAGTGTTTGCAAAAAGTAGCTTTTTCCCTGTTTCTATGGAGATGGAGCATTTTCAAAAAGTTAAATTTTCCCTTGTTTACGAGGAGACACGATCCTCTGGGGTTTTTTTTTGGACACGGAGTCAGAGCATCTTCATTAAGTATAATTTTCTCAATTTCTATGGAAACAGAGCATTTTTTGAAAAAAGAAGTTGCATTTGCGTGTTTCCAAAGAGATGAAATCAGAGCACTTTCGAAAAGTTGTGTTTTGGCATGAACCTCGTCGTTCTCCATTTCCGCAATGTGTTCCCATTTAGCCGAGGCATTGGCCATTGGCCATTGAAGACTAAGCTCCGGGCAAAAAAAAAAAAAAAAAAATAGGCTGTCTGAAGTATTTTTCAAAGAAATGGTAACAAATGCTATAAATCCATGTTTCCTGCGGTGAAACCGCAGCAGACATGATTTGTTCCTATTAGATGAGAAATATGAGAAAATCCAGTAATCCATTAGGTTAATCTACTGCAAAATTCATCTCGCGGCATTAATATTCATTTTCGTTTGTATTAATATGAGTTCTTGCCGTGATTAAAAAGTAAATCGTCTAAAATACATCACAGGATGAAAATTGCCGGGGAAAAGGAAAAGGAGTGGTGATGATTCATTATCATTTTGTCTTTTTCGTGAGAAAAACACTTGAGCTGGTAAAAGAGAAGGTGAAGTTAAAGGTCGAGGTAAACAAAGATCAAATAAAGGTAAAGGTAAAAGTGAAGGTAGGGGTAGAGGTAGAGGTAAAGGTAGAGGGTAGGGTGAAGGTAGGGGTAAAGGCAGAGGTGAAGGTAGAGGTGAAGGTAGGGGTAGAGGTAGAGGTAGAAGTAGAGGTGAAGGTAGGGGTAAAGGTAGAGGTAAAGGTAGGGGTAAAGGTAGAGGTAGAAGTAGAGGTGAAGGTAGGGGTAAAGGTAGAGGTAGAAGTAGAAGTGAAGGTAGGGGTAAAGGTAGATGTAGAAGTAGAGGTGAAGGTAGGGGTAAAGGTGAAGGTAGGGGTAAAGGTAGAGGTAGAGGTGAAGGTAGGGGTAAAGGTCAAGGTAGAGGTAGAGGTGAAGGTAGGGGTAAAGGTAGAGGTAAAGGTAGAGGTAGAAGTAGAGGTGAAGGTAGGGGTAAAGGTCAAGGTAGAGGTAGAGGTGAAAGTAGGGGTATAGGTAGAAGTAGAGGTATAGGTAGAGGTGAAGATGAAGGTAAAGGTAGAGGTAGAGGAAGATGAAGGTAAAGGTAAGAGGTAGAGGTGAAGTTGGAGGTAAGGGTAAAGGTAGAGGTAGAGGAAGATGAAGGTAAAGGTAAGAGGTAGAGGTAGAGGTGAAGTTGGAGGTAAAGGTAAAGGTGAAGATGAAGGTAGAGGTAGAGATGAAGATGAAGGTAGAGGTAGAGGTGAAGATGAAGATAAAGGTAGAGATAGAGGTGAAGATGAAGATGAAGGTAAAGGTAGAGGTAAAGGTGAAGGTAAAGATGAAGATGATAGTAAAGGTAAAAGTAGAGGTAGAGGTAGACGTAGAGGTAAAGATGAAGATGAAGGTAAAGGTAAAGGTAAAGATGAAGGTAAAGGTAAAAGTAGAGGTAGAGGTAAAGGTAAAGATGAAGATGACGTAAAGGTAACGGTAGAGGTAGAGGTAGAGGTAAAGGTAGAGGTAGAGGCTGACTTACAGGCTATGGACAGTGTACAGGAAGTGGTGATGGTTGCTATGGGGTTGGTAGCGATGCACTCATAAACTCCAGCGTCCCTGTGAGTGGACTTGGCGATGGTCAGAAGCTGCCTGCCGTCTGGGTGAGCGACCAGGCTGATCCTCTCGTCCTCCACCGGGTTCTTGTCTGGAAACAACACCAACAAAGACGAGGGACGTCAGCAGCACCTTCTTCGGCGATTCGCTGTTCGGCTGGAACGGACGCTCACCTTTCATCCAGGCGATCTCGGGATGTGGACTCCCGGCTGGAAGGCAGCTCAGGGTGACGGGTTCCCCCTCGAGCAAGACGTGGTCTCTCAGCTTGATGTGGAACACGGGGGCGAAATCCGAAGCCGAGCGGACAAGCTGCTGGGATTTCGTCGGGGCCTCGTCTTTGGGGGCCAAGTCGGACTGCGAGGGAGTTTTGTCTTTCTTGCTCCTCGTTAAACCCCACCGGTCCCACCTGGACCTCCTCTCGCTCTCCGAGGCCCTCTCGGACTGGATGCTCGACGTGGACTCCACCGACTCCTTCGACGCGGCGGCACCGGCTTGCTTCGCCAGCTGGTTCTCCGGGATGCCCATCCCTTTGAGTCCCCGGCCCTCCGATTGGGAATGGCGGTGACGGGAGAACAGCGGCGTGCTCCTTCCTTCGCCGTCCCCCGTTCTTTCCTCGGACTGACTGCGGATTTTCGCCGATATCCCCGCCACTTTGTTCTCGAACCTCTGTCGCATTGCGAGCACGGGGGAATCCGTGACCTTCTGTAAATCCTTCTGACTCCTCTCTGTGTCTTTATCCTTTCTCTCCTCGGACTGGGGCCTTATTTTGGCAGAGATTCCCGCTACTTTGGACTCAAACCGGCGCCTCATAGCAGAAACCGATGACTCCTCAGCTTTTTTCTCCTCCAGCTGCTTGTTTGCACTGCTCAGCTCTTTGGTATCCAAAGACTTGCTGCGGCCCAAAGCCCACGAAACTCTCTTGCTCGCAGCTGGCTCTGCACTCATCTGCTTATCCTCCTTCGATTTCTCAGCTTTCTTCTCACTGGACGTTGACCGCCTGCCTCGTAAAGAAAACCTCCCAATCAGACCGAAGCCCGTTTCTTGATCTCCTCGTAAATCGTGAACGGACTTGGATTTCTCCTGCAGTCCTTTGGATACCACTTGGAGAGGCGCCCCCCCCGGCCCTGGCCTGTAAATGTCTTCGCCCCCTTCGGCAGACTTCCGGCTCAACACGGGCGATTTATCCTCCGACTTGTTCCTGGTCAGCTTCCGAATCCCGCGGGTCAACGACGACTCGCGCTTTTTGAACCGCGCTTCAAACACCTCCTCTGAGTCGATGTCTTTGATGTCGGTTCTGAGGACTGGTTGGCGAGCGACGGCGGGAAGGTCGGGATTCGACGCCGAGGAAACGGACCCGGATCGATCGGCCGTCGCCACTTTGGCAAACACTGCCGGATGTTCAGGCAACGTCGGTGAATCTGTTGGTTTTTGGTTCGACGTTTTGGGCGACGCCGCAACACTTTTAATGATACCCCCCCCATTTTTTCGCGGTTTGTCATCAGGTGACGTCTGGCTTTCTTCCCCCTCCTCTTCCTCGTCATCGTCCTCCTCAATTACAATGATGGGAGTGATAACAGAAGGAGATCTCCCCTCAGACTTATCTCCCCTTTCGATCTGGGTTTTGGTCCGTGTGTCTGTTCCTCCACCGACGTCCTCGTATTTTTTCACATTATTCTTTTTTCGCTGTTGGTCTGGTCTTCCTGATTCTGGGAGGACAAAGGAAATCCTCTCTGTGGGCGAGGCGGACGCCGACTCCAGAGTTGCTTGCTCCGTTAATGCCGACATGGACGTCGCCTCCTGGAGCTTCTTCCCCTCCATGCTGCCGTTGCCGCCAGATGGGATCTCCAAGGGGGCTCCGAACCGGCGGTGCAGAGGCACGGGCTCCGAGTCCTCCTGCAACGACGCGCTTTTGCGGAAAACTTTGGTCTTTGGCGCGTCCTCTCCGGGACTCTCGGAGGACGCTGCTCTGGTGAGCGCCGACTGCCCCGCTCTGGACTTCCTCAAGTTGCGATCGAGGGACCCCGTCTGCCTTTCGTCGTCCATCCCAAGTGTTTCAAACAGGGGTCCCCGCAGGCCGCTCATCTTTTTGTCCGCGCCCCCCCCCCTGAGCAGCCGCTGCCTCATCAGCTCCAGCTTCAGGGCATAATCCTCCTGGCTTAACTTCGCCGCGCCGGGGCTTGGGCTGCGGTGCGGCAGCTCCATAGACACGGCCTTTTTCAGAGTCTTGCTACCGTCTTGCGTTTCCTCATTTGCATCTCCCTCCTCGGGGTCTACGTGGAGCAGCAGCGCTGAGTCAGCAGAGCTGCCTCGCCGCATGGTAGCTCGCCGGGCCTTTGTCTGGGATTCATCCGCCTCCACGCTTGATCCCTTTTTCAGAGGAGCCCGCTTCGCTTCCGCTTTCTCCTCATCCGACATTTCATGATTGCTCTTTGACGTTTTACTGGCGACGTCCACTGGGCTCTTCCTTGTCCCGTTGACACCGAAGCCGGGCCGCACCGTCACGTCCTCGTCCCCGGGGATCTCGTTAAGGGAGACCCTGGATCCCGAGAACGCCATGGACAGTGGCATGGGAATGAAAGGGAGCTCGTCCACATCCGCGTCCGAGTCGGACGAGGAGGACGGCGGTGGGGAACCTTCCTTTAGGTGGCGGGCGACGGCGATGGAGACGTGGCTGCACGCGTCGTTCAGGAGCTCTGGGATGGAGCGCATCACCATTTTGGACTTGTAGTTGATGAGAGACCTCTACCAGGAAGACAAGAGGGATCATTTTCATCAAGATTAGCAACTTTAGTGAAATCTGCTTGATCCAAGGTGTGTCAATACCTTTCAGTCTTTCACTCGGGATGCACCGATACCACTTGTTTTAAGTGCTAATCTTGAGCAACTTGCCGATACCGAGTACCGATACGAGTACTTATTAAAAGCCATCAAGCTAATTTAAATTCAAAGCCCCAGACGATACGCGAAGGCTATGTAATAGTAGCTTTGCGATACTTTGATCATGTTTGGTGTGTGAGTCTGAAAGTCTTTAGCATCTCGCTTGTATCGTTTAAATTTTGCGGTATCGGACCACACCCCTACTTTTTACAGATCGCGGGAAATTACTCGGGATGCTTGATATCGGATGTGTGCTGACATCCGATATGCCGACATTTCCAAAAACAGCTTCTTTATGTTGATCTTTTTATGTTTGTCGGCAGATACTGACATTCTGCCGATTTCGACGTACATCCTTAAGACATGTGTATTCGTTTGTCATCTTGGCCTACCTGCCATCGCCTCCTTGACAAAACTTGCTTCAGCATGGCGGTGCTGACGCTCTTGTTGGTTGGCGACTGCAAGATAAAACATGGCATCGGCACCGTAGCTAGGGTTCATTCACGGCCGCGGGTTGAATTCCGTAAACGGCGGCTCACCTTGAACCAGGGGTGTCGCAGGCACTCCGCGGCACTGGGCCTCCTTTGAATGTCAAACATTTCGAAACGTCACACACATTTCTCATAAGCACTCTGAAATGGGCGAAGACGGCGCGAAGTCTCTTACAGTCGATCCGCCACCAACAGCTTGATGACGAACCCCTTTGCCTCTTTGCACAGGTCGGAGAACATGCCCTCCTCGAACGCCACGTTGTAGTTGCGGATGTTCAAGGCCGTGGCTCGGTCGTTTTCGCCGGCAAATGGCGACACCCCGGTCAGGCTGGAACACCAACACAAACACCTCCATCAGGGCAAAAACGAAACCCCACGTGCGCATCGTTTTATTGCGATTTAAACAGACATACCAGAGGTAAGTGATGACGCCGACAGGCCTGCAGGAGAACGACATGGATGAATTCACATTAAAAAGCAACATTTTCCAGACTCGCTCCCGCATGCCATTCAACAGGCGGCTCACCATATGTCTGTCGCCGTGGAAACAGGGGTCTGGTTGACGATCTCCGGCGCGACGTATTCAGGCGTGCCGCGTTTGCAGTAGGACTCCTCCGACGCCTCCAATTTCAAGGCGTTGCCGAAGTCACAGATGCGAATGTGGTCGCTTTGCGGACTCGACATGAGGATGTTTTCAGGCTGATAAAAAAAAAAAAAAAAAACTCTTTAAAGTACTCATACGTGGGATTTCTGGACTCACATTTGGGTTTTGGCGGGTACCTTGACGTCGAGATGGGCGATGCCCTTTTGGTGCAGATAGAGAAGACCCTCCAAAATCTGCTGCACGCTGCGGCGGATCTGCGGAGGACGTCCAAAAAAACAAAAAACATAAGGAGCACCGTTGCGTAACGGGCAGCGCAGTGCGGGGGCGGCGAAAGAGAGAGAGAGAGAGAGAGAGAGAGAGAGAGAGAGAGAGAGAGAGAGAGAGAGCACCAAACCGACCTCCACTTCCATCGCCGTCGTTTTCTTGGCGATCCTCTCCAGCAGCTCCTCGTGACATCTTCACACAACGGTTGAGGAAAAATGAAATAAATAAACCTCCCACACGTTCCATCTCTTAATTCCACTCAGGGGGCGATGAGTCAGCGCCGCTTCATTCATTCACGTCGGGGAAATAGGAGGACATCCGGGACATCGGTTGGACCGAAAGGATACAGCTCGGTGATGAGCACCACCACGTTCTTCTTCTCAAACGCGTCGTGGAAGTAGAGGATCCTCTCGTTGTCCAGCGCCGACAGCACCTCCATCTCCCGGAGGGCGGCGGCTTTCCTCGCCCCGCGGGCGCCGACGAACTTGGCCGCGCACTCCGCCTTCCCCTTCTTCGCCGTCGCCCGCTTCACGTACGAGAAGGCGCCCCTGTACGCGACAGTCGTGCGGAGATTTCAAACATCGGAGTTTGTGTTCTACGTTTCCAGTAAAAAAAAAAAAAAAAAAAAAGCAAAAAAAAACAAACCAAAAAAAAAGCTTTTTTTTTTTTTCCATTGAGGAAATTCCGTGTTTCCGTGGCAACCGTTTGAAAGCATTGTGTTTCCATGGTTAAAAAAAAAAAAAAGGCACATTTTCGCCTGTTTACATGGAAGCGGAGCGCGGGTGTTTTTTTTTGAAAATGTCAATTTTGCAGTGGCTCTGACCACCGTCGTCATGGAAACGCAACAGAAATTCTGCGTTTCCGCTTTGACTTGTTTGGCATGGAAAGCCCTACCAGGAGTACAATACTCCAACCAATATAACTCTAGGAGTACTTGAGACGCACAGATAATCCCACCACGGTAATCCCATCGGGATTGGAGACGATACTTCACCTTTGTACCGATACCATGTACCTGGGAATCGATAGCGTTACTCAATATTTGGTACTTTTGTGCGACTTTAAGTGGTAATAAATGTTAATTTGCTTCATGATAAAAAAACAATTGAACAATGAAATTATAGGAAAACAACATCTCGCGGTTTGTATTGTAGCATCGCGGTTGTTTCACAAATTTTGTGGTTTTTTTCTTCATAATGCACAAATTAAAAGCTCCACCTCCTCCTGTTTCTATTTCTATTTCGTCCCGGTCTCACCTGCCGATCTCCTTGTGGACGTCGTAGTAATCGGTCAAGCGCCTCATCGTCCTCAGGATCGTCCCCTCGTCCTCCATCGGCTCGGCCGTCTGTCTTCGCTCTGCGGGGACACGCCCTCATCATGTCGTCTCGCATTGTCGGTCGCTCGTCCCACCCGTACAGCCCCAAAAACATATGCGCCATATTAAGCGGATTCTCCCTTCGTGACATCACGTGGGGGGGGGGGTAGCCATTCCGTCTGGAACTGTGACACTTTTAATTGTGACCTTCACGTAACATGCAATACTATGTGCAATAACCCCTGCATCTATGCCCCTTTATTTATGCCACTTTATCTACGTCACTTTATCTACGTCACTGAATTGACCACTTGTTAGGACCGAACCTGCACTGACAACACTGGTATTATTTTTACTATAGTATGTTTATTGTACTTTTATTCTACACTTTGCTGTCCCCCCCCCATCATAGTTTAATTTCCTTGTATTTCATCTTACTGTATACTTTGCTCCCCTTAGAACTTATTACACTTTATTGTAGTCTGTGATTTTTTATCTTACTCCTATTTTATTTTATTTTACTTATTATTACTTTCTACTGTAAATACTTTTGGCCCTTAGGGTTCTTGATAGTCATTGTATATGAGATTCCTCTATTCTTGTCTAACCGTTTGCACATTTCTTGTCTTTCCTTCTCATGAGTGTCCTTAAGAGCAGAATGTAACAAGTACATTTCTCCTTTGTGAGATCAATAAAGGCTCATCTTATCTTATCTTATCTTATCTTATCTCACCTGTGTGGACGGTGAACTCGGCCTTGCAGGAGTTGGAGCCGGCCAGGTTCTTGGCAGTGCAGGTGTAAACCCCGGAATGTTCGGCGTGAGCGTTGAGCACCACCAGGGAATACTCCGGGTCGTCGTACACGAACGTGAAGTGGTTGCTCTCGGACAGCAGCGCGTCGTCCTGCGACACGTAAGCTCCGTCAGCCGAAAATTTCTTTTTTTTCCCTTTTTTTAAAAATCGACGTTGGGATGGACTGGCCCACCTTATACCAAAAGATGTCGGGATCTGGCTTCCCTTCCACGACGACGGCGAGGCGGGACGTCTCCCCGATGTGCACGTCCACGTCCTCCATGATGGTCTCGAATTTAGGAGGCACTGCACGAGAAAAAAAAACAAACAACAACAAATAAGTGAAGACGTTCGAAAAACGTTTTCAAGTGAAAAAGCAATAGAAAATGGCTCCGAGATGTTTTGAAAATGCTCCGACTTCGTCTCCGGGGAAGCGGGTAAAAGTGCAAATTTTGGAAAAAATACTCTGTGGAAACAAGGGACGGTGCAACTTTTTGAAAATGCTCAATTTCCTTGGAAATGAGGGAAAATGCTACTTTTTGGACAACTTCCCGTGGGAACACGGTCAAGCACAACTTTCAGAAAATGTTCGGTTTCCATGGAAACAAGGGATATTTTGGAACGACTTTCTGAAATCAGCGACAAAGATAGAACTTTTTACAAATGGGGAATAATGCAACTACTTGAAAAATGCGACTTTGTGGGAACGACTCCCAAGGTGCAACTTCTCAAAAAACCCTCCCACTCCGTCACCATGGAAACAGGCAAAAACAAGACTTTAGGATAGAGTTACTTTTTGAAGCAACAAAAAAGGTGATTTTTAGCGCGTCCTCTGACATGTTCTTCATATATCCGACGTATAAACGACACGTCAGACGACCCTCTTTTTTTTCTATTTGTCGTTTAAAAAAGTGGCGTCAGAAACGACAAAATGAACGTCTTCGTGGAGACGCCCGGGGGTCCGACCTGCCATGGCCAGCTGCAGAGTGCAGAGGTCGCTCCCGAACTGGTTGCTCGCCGTGACCACGAGCTGCCCGGCGTCGGCGCTCCGGACGCGCTGCAGCCTCAGGGTGTGCTGGTCGTCGTCGGGCATGCTCATCTCCAACACCCCCGGCTTCGCCGCGAGCGCCACGCCTCTCCTGCGGAGAACCAAAGAAACAGTTTGGAGCAATTTTGGCCATTTGAATTTTTTTGTAGCCCCTTTAGCTGTTTTCCTTTTTTTTTTTTTTTTTTAAGCATGACTTCTTAAGTGTTAGTGATCTTACGTGCGTTTGCCATTTATTTGTTTTATTTCAGCTGCTTAAGCTATTTTAAATATTTTTGGCCATTTCACGTTTTCACATGTTATCATGGGGTTAAAAAGGAAGCGAAAAAAGGAAATAAAGGGGAAAAAGAGGAAAAACTATTTAAAAACAAAGTCAGGCTTAGCTAAAACTGCTGTAATCACAAGGAAACGCACAACAGCTATAAATAGCCAAATAGCTAAAGCGGCAATAATAGCTAAAGCTAGGAAATCTATTGAAAATGACAGAATATCTCAAAAATGGCAGCCGGAGCTAAAATGTTAAAAAAAAAAAATATATATATATCGCTTGGACCGATGGCACTTTATGAATACAATTTTTTATCAGTATAGCTATATTTAAATTTTGCGGCTGCAGATTAAATCTCTTCATTCTAGTTATATCAGGGATTCTACGTCTGAGTTGGCTTAAAGGATTTCAGGGTGACGATGGCTTGACTTCCAGGGACTGACCTTTTCCAGGTGACCACCGCGTGCACGTGGTTCAGCGTGATGGTGACACTGGCCGGCTGGTTCTCAACCACATACACGACGTCGGGCTTGTCCACAATGACCGGCGCTTTCCTCAAATATGGTCCTAAATTGAAACGACGGCACAGAAATTAGCATCTTTGAGCGTAAAAAGGCTTCGCGCTCTTGGTTCCATGTGGTACCTCTGTCCAGGAGCTGGATCAGGTCGGTGGAGGGCGACGGTTTGCTCAGCGTCTTCCCGGTGGACGTCAGCACTCGGAAGGCGTAGCGGACCCCTTTGGAGAGGGAGGCGACGGTGTAGTGGGTGTCCCTCAGGTTGGACGCCACAACGGACCACTGGATGGACCCCAGAGGCTGCTGCTGGACCACGTACAGCAGAGAACCCACGTCTGCGAAAACGCAAGGTCCTCAATGGCGTGGCCGTCAAAGACATCAGGGAAAAGGCGGGACGGGTACCGCGGTGAACCGTACCGTGCGCTTCGAGCCTCTTCGGTTTCTTCCAGTTGAGGCTGATCGTCTTCCCTGTGATGGCCTCGATGACCGGAGGACCGTCGGGAGGGTCCGGAACGATATCTGTTCCAGGAAGTTCGCAGTGAACGTCTCGTCTCGGATCGAAGACTGGCACCAATCATCGACCGTCTATACTCACCGGTGACGTACAAGTGAGCGTAGCACGCGGCTTTGCCCAGCTTGTTGGAGATGACCGCCTTGTAGACGCCCCCGTGAGCGTGACACGTGCTCCGGATGACCAGGTTGTGGACATCCCTGTCTGGAGAACAGACGCGTACGTTATTTAAAGGTCTCATCTTACGCAGTTCACACGAGGGGTTTACGGAGTTGCCGTTGCCGGGTCCTGTGCTTACGCTGAGTCATTTTACGCTCCTCGCTGCTCTCGATGCGCTTGCCGTTGTGGTGCCAGGCGATGGTCGGGTACGGCAGGCCCGCCACCTTGCACTTGAGGATGGCCTCCTTGCCTTCAATGACCTCCACGTCGGCCAGCGGTTTGACGAAGTCCGGCATGGTCCTCTTCTCCACCTCGCCCTCGAGCACCTCGGGTTCCTCGGGGATGGACGGCATCTTCTCCAGCTTGGCCCTGAAGGAGAAACCTTTTACTTCCTGCGACTCGGGCGCCACCCATCCACTCCGGGAATCACTCGCCCTACATGTGCGATGCGACGGCCGCTCGGGGTTCCTGCATGTAGAGCTCAGCGGTGCATTCGGCCTTTCCGTGAACGTTCTGAGCGACGGCGGTGTAGAAGCCTTCCGTGTCGCCGCTGACGTGGGCGATGACGAGCGAGTGTCGGCCCCCCTCTTGAAGGAAGCGAACGTTATCGCTCTCCTCCACTCGGGTCTCTAAAAGAACAACAAAGGAATCTCTGGTGACGAGCTTTTAGGGATTACGATCATTTACAGAAAACGAAATTTGAAGAATCCCCAAAGTGCCCCCCTCCCCCCCTTTGCAGATTCTTACCGAAATGCATCCACGTGACTCGCGGAGCAGGCGATCCGCTCACCTTGCAGTCAAAACGCGCGGTGCGTCCTTCGATCACCTCCAGGATGTCCAGTTTACGGGTGAATAGAGGCTCCTTGGACGGAGTCACCCTGAGGTTTGCACTTGAGGTCAACTCCTCTGGAAATCCACATGGAAACGTCTCAGAGTTGCTTATTTTTAGGTTTCTTTTATTTCTCATCGATATGAGAAGGGACGCACCGATACCGGGAACAGTATCGGCTCCGATACCGCATGGCGTACTCGGAAAAGATCTGACAAGCTACATGCTAAAGAGATTCGTGGCTGACACACCAGCAATGCTAATTGCTACATGCTAAAGAGTTTCATGGCTGACACACCAGCGACGCTAATTGCTACATGCTAAAGAGTTTCGTGGCTGCCATGATACATGGTACATACTAAAGGATTTCTGGTGTAGATACGGGTTAGTAGTATCGGTGCATCCCCAGTTATTAGCGGCGCTAGCGCGTTACCTTTGGCAGTGCTCAGCTTGCAGGTGTACGTCCCGCTGTCGTCCTCGTGTACCGAGTTGAGCATGAGACGGCATCTTAAAAAAAAAAAAAGAAGCAAAATCTTTACTTTTCGCTGTTCGGATGATGAAAACAAACCAAAAAAACCACAGGAATTACATTGCAAGAGCATGTGGGTGGCTAGCTTGTGATGCATGCGGAGATGGATTTCGGTGAGATTTGCCTCCGGACACTATCAAAGGCCTGCTGAATCACAGAGACCTGCAACTCCTACGGATACAGTGGAATCTGGTGCTCGTGTCACTGAGGTCATCAGTCAAAAAAACAGCTACAACACCGACATCAGAGGAGTTAAAGTCTTGGAAGCGAGGCAGATTTCAAGGTACTGAAATGTTTACGCCACTCTAATTGATGGCAGAGGTGTTTGGGAAGTATTGGAAGCGGAGGACCCCACGGTGGGACTCCTTACGGAGTTTTCCAGGAACTCCGTCATTTAGAACGTTTGGAGACGTGACGTCAGCCCACCTCCTCCCGTCAAAGTGCATCTTGCAGTTGAGCAGCGCCGGCTGGATCAGCCTCCCGTTGGACAGCCAGTCCACGTCCGTGTCCGGCGGCCCAGTGACGTGGCACTCGAACGCGGCCGACCCGCCGGCCCCCACCGCCACGTCCCGCGCCTCCCTGCTGATCCCCAGGGCCGTCCGCGCCGCGGCTGTGGAACGCGAGCGGGAGAAGGCAGTTAGCGCGCTAACCCCCGATTCCCCCTGCGGCCGGAGCGCGACGGACTTCGGCGCTCACCCCGGAGCTCCACCCGGCACTCCGCCCGCTCGCTCCCGTGCTCGTTGGCGACGCTGCAGACGTAGAGGCCCGCGTCGGCGCTCCCGGCCGAGCCGATGCTCAGCTCGCTGACGTCGTCCTCGACCTCGCGCACCAGGAGTCGGCCGGCGGACTTCACGGGGACGCCGTCCTTCGACCTGGGTCGGGGTGGAAGCTCGCCGTCAGAGTCGTCAAGGTATCAAAAGTATCCCGAGAGATGCTTTGGCTTTCAGACGATTCGACTGACCAGTAAACCGCGGGTTTGGGCTGCCCTCTGACTTTGGCCGACAGGACGACATCCTGACCTTCAGGCACCCACTGGTCACACGACGCCACCTTTGTACAAGCAACACAGCATTGTTAGTGATTGTCGTCGTTTTATTGAAACTCCAAAAAGTTGTGTCTCTCAAAACCGATACGACGGCGTTCATCGGGACAGCCGTGGATTCCTGTTGGGCTTTTAACATCTGTTACGAGCTCCACCAAAGAGACGCTAAAGGGTCACCAATTAACAGGGCAACCACTTCATCTGAAACACCGGAAAGTTCCGACAGTGTTCTCAAGTCGAGGGACTCTGAGACCGGATGGAATTCACTCCGACGCCGACGCAAAATTGTCAGAAGACCTCCTCTTATCTCCTCAGACCCTGACCTGAAACGAGGGCGGCTCCTTGAAGTGGACTCTCCTTTGCCCAGAGAGGGCGACCCCCCGAGCTCCATGGCCTCCCCCCCGGCGCCCAGGTGGTCCTCGTCGGACCGGACGCCGCCACTTTCCCACGCCGCGCGTTGGCCAGCTCTGCTAGGAGAAGAGACGTAAGAGAACCTTATGTACCTTCATCTTAACTTGAGTAGTTAATAGCAAATTTTTTATTTTTTATTTTTTTATTTGAAAGATGGCTAAACGTGGCAATGGGGTAGCTCGTAAAAAAAAAAAAACATATGAAAGATGTTTAACAGCCTGACTTGTTTCAGCAGTTGGCACCAAGGAGGAGTAGGCCACGTGTACACACACACACCCACACACACACACACAACACACACACACACACTCGAAGTTAACCAAAATGAAGAGATAATAGATTAATCCCTAAATCCCCGACCCAATCATTCGCTATATTCCCACGAGGCGCTCAAGCAGACGGTGTGTCTGGACTCTTGGAGTCTAATAAACTGAACCAAAACGTGTGCAGAATGAGGAAGAGGCACTGTAAAAAAAAAAAAAAAAAAATCCATCAATCTGCAGGTGATCGGCGCTCCGACGAAAACCCACCGGGAGGAGTGACTAATCGCAATGAAACCACGCCGAGTGCCTCCGTGCAGAAAAGCATCCACCGTAGGTGGATGTGAGGATATTTGGCACCGACGAGGATTCTTTTTTCTAAAAAAACAAAATAAACAAAACAACCTACCTAGAGTCAGTGAGCAGCACCTGTGCACCAGGGGATAACTCCCTGTGAGGATTTATATGCAGACCTGCAACTCTTACACAACAGTCCGAGTCCGCTAACCTTCCCTCTCCTACCTCGAGAAGACTGAAAGCATTTTTCTTTTTTTTTTGAAAGATTTGAGAGCTGAAACCAACAATTAATATGCAATATTGAAAGTGTCACAATATTGTCTTTGATCTCTCTTTGAAGCCCCCGGATCAACCCCCCCCCCCCCTGCGGAGCTGCGGAGCTTAAGTGACTCACATGATCTCCCACCACATTTCACGGCTCCGTCTCTTGAAGCCCTCGCGAGCGTGAAATCGTGGAAAAAAAAAAAAACTCAAGTCATTTCGCAGAGGCACGTAAAGCAGACGGCAATTACCCGGGAGAACAAGAGGGGCGGCTAAAAATACCCCCGCAAGTTGGACTCCGCCGGCCTAATATGGCAAGAGGGGCTGCGTGTGTGTGTGTGTGTGTGTTGCTGGCGAGACAAAACCGGTGGAAGAGCAAGTCGCTGAATCAACACTGCATGTGTAAACAACCCCCCCCCCCCATGTTGTTTACCCCCTCGTTTTGAATTTGAATGCCGGCTTTAAACCTCGGGGGGGAACGTCGCATGACGGGGCAGGTTTTTTATTTTTTATTCATCCCCACACCGAGGGATGCTAAGCGCCTTCGAGAATGAACGGGTTGCCATGGCAACCGTCGCTGCAAAGGAGCCGGAGGGGGTTTGGGAAGCTGAGCATCCAGCAAGGGGGGGGGGGGGGCTTTTGTAGTCGCTGAGACAGAATGCCAGGCGGGGAGGGGGGTGGGGGTGGGGGGGTTAAAGCCCCGGTGTGAGGCGTCGAGTCAACCCGCCTTCTGCCCCTCACCTGATTGGAGGTAGAGCGCGGCGCTGCGGGACGCCCGGCCCGCCGCGCTGACCAGCCGTGACGCAGTAGGGCCCCGCTCTGCTCGGCCTCATCTCCTTCACCACCAGGCTGTGGCGCTCGCCCTCCGATTTCACCACGTGGAAGGCGTCGGTGCGGATCGCCACGTTATTCTTCCTCCATGTGACTGGGAAGGCCGGGGAAAAACAAACAGAATAGAGAACGGTTAACGGGGATCGTATTATTACTATTAATAAACAAAAAGTTGTATTCTCAAACTACAAATAGTAGTAGTTAACGTGCCAGAACACTAGTGCTGTTGGCTTTTTTTCAAAAAATTGCGTTGTCCAAAATGTAAATTTTTACCCCGTTTCCAAAGGGACACGGTTGGACCTTTTTCAAAAAAGTTGCATTTGACAAGTTTGATGGAGACGAAGCATTTTCTAAAGTGGCATTTTGCCCCAATTCCATGGGGATGGCACCAAAGCATTTAAAAAAGAGTTGATGGAGCATTTTCTAAAAGTTGTGTTTTTACCCCCATTTCCACAGAGATGGAGTGTTTTTTTACACACACCCCCCCCCCCCCCCCCCCCCCCCCATTTCCATGGAGACAGAGTCGGACCACTTTCCAAAAAGTTCCACCCTTGGCAGTTATTTTTGAAAACGTGCATTTCAGTGGCTCCGAGCACCGTTGTCATGTAAACGGTCAGCCAAAACACGCCAGAAGTTTTTCGGTTTTCACTTTAAAACGTCCCATGAATGGGACCCGAGAGCCCGAGACCGAGACCCAAGACCTGAGTTGGTCCTAATGGACGTCCAGTTTAAAACATTTTGAGACAACTAGAACGGCTCTTCCCATTAAAACTAACAATGAAAGACTGAGCCTTTACCTGTCGGCGGTGGGTTGCCCGAGATGATGCACCTCAGCGTGACCTCCGACCCGCGAGGCGCCGTGGCGTCCTCTGGAGGCTCCACGAACCTCGGCCCCTCGGCCGGCTCGCTGTCGGACGATGCTCCTGAACACGACGACAAGCTGGTTATGTGGGACTCGGCTACTGCCTTCTTCAGCAAATGGGTCAAACCCCAAAAAACGACTCCTGCGTTCCCCCGGGTGAGTCCGGGAAGTCGGGCAACATCAAAACCCCTTAAAATACGGCGAAAGAGGAAGGTGTCTTTCTCGTTGACTTTGAGTTCAAAGCTGTCCTGCTGCCGGCAGCATTGAGGAGTAACTGCAGGTTGCGTCAACCGTATCGATTTATATGTTTTATGATTTTGAAATATCCCCTACCTTCCTCTGGAGACGCATCGGCGCGTTCTTTCTTGCTTTCACGGACTCCCCCATCCTTCCGTCTGCTCCTTCTTCCCTCGTTGGCCCCTCGCGCCTCGCTGTCCGTCTCCATCGGCTCGTCTTCCACCAGGATCGTGGGGACGGTCACGCCTTTCGGGGCCGGAGACGTCCACCCCGCTTCGGCCTTCCTTCTCTTCAGCAGGGGGCTCGTGGACGGGGTGGGGGAGGCGGTGAGCCACGGGGGCTTCGCGGGACTCTGAAGGGCAGATTCCCGCACGGACACTGGGGACGTCCGCTTGCCAGTTGAGCCGTGGTCCGCCGTGTCGTCTATCTTGTGTCTCTCTTGGAATCAGCGCCCCGGTCGATGACGATGGAGATGATTTGTAGGATGTGTTAACAAGTGCGTCCTTGCCAGGTTTGCCTGCGTGCAAAGACAATAAACGTGTCACCGACAATTTTGTATTTCCCCGAGAAAACTCGGGTATCTTACTTGCATGTGGTTTCTAAAATGTGACGATATTCTCCAAACCTGCCGAGGCCCGTCCTTGCGGCTGTTGGCAATGGTTGCCCTGGTAACTGTTGAACTGGTGCTGTCTCCATGGTAACAGAGATTGTTCCTGTGCCTCCCGGTGACGAGCCGTGTGCCGGTTTCCTCGGTGCATCCGGCCGCGTCGTCTCATCCCCTGGCGGGGTGGATACTTTGATTCCCCGGACCTCTGCCCTGGGCCTGCAGGGAAATCCGCGGCTTTCCGTCTCGCTCGGCGGGTTTTTGCCCCCTCCAGGACCCGTTCCCTCGCCTCCAACTTTTTTTACTACTTGGGGAGGGATGGGCTCCAGCTTCCCCGCGCTCGGCCGTCCCTCCGAGACAGCTGCTCGTGGAGAATGCCTTCTTCAGGCTCGGCTTGCCCACCAGCTTCTTGATCCTCTGGAGCTCTTCGGCGAACTTGTTCTGGTAGCCCTGCACCCTCTGGGAGTAGCTGGTCTTGTCCTCTAGCGAGAGGCCCGCTGCTTGAACAGCCCCCTCTTCTGGGCCGCGCCCCCTCTCTCCTCCGACTCAAAGGAAGCGGCTCCGCCGGGCAGATCCACGCTGGCCCGGCGCTCCTCGAACGCCCGGACCTTCTCGAAGATCTTGGGTCCTGCGCGAGCCAGTTTGGGCGTCATGGTGATGCTGTTCGCGGCCGGACGATTGGGGATCTGGGGGCTTGGCTTCGTCTGGTTTTGGGGAGTGGACGGCGTTTCTGTGCGTGCTGAGAGGCGGAAGGGGAGGAGATCGTGAGGATTCATCGACAGTTTGAGTCCTAGCGGCGTGAGGGTCGAGGCGTGACGTTAAAACTCTGGCACACTCGGGGAATCATTCGTAAGATGCAGGCGAAGGTCCATTCGTGTCGTTTTTGTCTGAGACCGTTGTGTTTGTCGGTACTCTTGATGCTTTGTGAGCTTAAACATCAACTGAGATGGTGTCGGAACAAAATCGCAGATTTTACAACATCATCTCTTAGAAAATTGCCATAAAACAGGTTTGTATACAAAAAAAAACCCAAAAACCTGTCATGCCTAAAAAGAAGTCGTGAGAGCATTCATGCTAAGCACCCCATGCATGCCACTGCAAACCTATAAAGATGTGGTGTCAATCCAAAAACAAAGCTTTAGAAAAACATGCAGTGGGAAGAAAACACAGTTTTCAAAAGCGCTCAGCAGGTAGCGTACCCTCTGGCATAGGATATTGTTAGAGATGGAATCCACAGCAACACAGACCGAGTCAAAGGAAAGTGTGGAACATGAATGAGAAGGAGGGTAATAATGTCTTTCCGTATGAGTCTTGCAATTTGGGGTTTGTGGCCAGTTGTTGTTTGTTTGTTTTTTGTTGTTGTTTGTTTTCAGTCCTGGAGAAAAGAAGCCATGTGCTATAACGGCATGGAAAACGTCCTCCCTCTGTAGAGGCTGAACATGCTCCCGTAGTAGTCGCTGCCTACAGAAACACTTTCCTCTGACCCCTGGACGGGCCGCGCCAGGTTAGCGTGAGACGCCCGGATCAGCGGCTCCACACCCAGGTGACGGACGGGGGGGGCCCCCTCGGCGGCGGGACCCCCACCGAGGGCTTGCCTGGCCGGGTTCGCGGGGTCCAGGTGGGACCCCGGAGGGCGGAGCCCAGAGCGCGGAGCTCTCGTTCCACCACGGGGTCGTAGGAGCCGGGGAGGGTGGCCCGGCGGTCCGGAGCATCCGGGTTGTAATCCATCATCCGTCCTCCCTCACCTGAGAGACAAAATGGCGTCAGCATGTCGACACTTTTAGCGATCAGTTAAATCTCCTCTTCGTCATTTCAATTTTTCCATCGTTACGACAATAACTTTCCCAGGGATTTATTGGGAATCCATTTCCATGGCAACGGTGCTCAGAGAAACTGAAATGGGAATTCTTTGAAAACGCTCAAACCCTGTCTCCATGGAAACGGTGGAAAACGCAACGTTTGCTGTTATGTTGTGCTATGCTATGCTATGCTATGCTATGCTATGCTATGCTATCTATGCTATGCTATGCTATGCTGTGCTATGCT
>NC_137673.1:7963006-7999922 GCF_963422515.1 Blennius ocellaris | reverse complement strand
CGTCAAAATAAAACTACCAGGTCCCAGGACAAATGTGGACTGGGAAGTCCGCGCGTTTTCCAAAAAGTAGCGTGTTCTCCCATTTCAATTCGAGTCCGAGCGTTTTCAAAATCGCTGCGTTTTACCCCTTTTACATAAAGACGGAGCATTTCTAAAAAGTTGTGTTATACCTTGTTTCTATGGAGATGGAGTACGAGCATTTTCAAAAAGTGGTGTTTTTCGCCATTTCCATGGCGACGGAATCCCAAGCATTTTCAAAATGTTGAATTTCCCCCCTTTTTTATATGAAGGAGCATTTCTAAAAAAAAGCGTTTCTATGACGACGGAGTACAAGCGTTTTCAAAAAGTGGCTGTTTCTACCATTCGCATGGAGACGGAGTCGGAGCGTTCCTGAAACGTGTGTTATTCTCCCCCCCCCCCCCCCCCCCCTCCCCATTTACAACGAAGACAGAGCATTTCGAAAAGATAGTGCCCCCCCCCCCCCCCACTCCCCATCTCCACGGAGACAGATTCCAAGCGTTTCCAAAAAGTTGCGCTGTGCCCATTTTATTTTATTTTTTTTACACGAAGACGGCGCATTTCCGAGCGTCGCATTATCCCCCGTTTCCACGGAGACGGTGTCTGAACTGTTTCACGCGGCTACACTTTCTGACTGCGAGCACCGTCGTCATGGAAACGGGCCTCCCGCCGGGGAACGGCAGGCCACGTACCTGGGGGTCTCCGGCCGGCTTTGTCCTGGTGCCTCCCGGCCCCTTCTTTGGTTTCCATCTGGGGTTCGGTGGTCTCATCCTCTGTGGTCTCAGAGTCTAGAGATAAAACATTTTTTTAAATAAAAAAATAAAAAAATTAGACATCGCAAAGATGAAAGAGGAGGAGGAGCGGGGGATGTTTTGAAGAGAGCGCCCCGCGGTGGAATGATTGGGTTGACGCTCAAGCGTGACATGGAGCCTGCTGTGGCTTAAAGAAAGACACGGGGGGATGGGGGGGGGGGGGTGGAAGGGGTGGTGGGGGCGGGGGGGGGGGGGGGGGTGGAGGGGTTCCAGAAAAAAAACAAAACAATACTGCAACGGTGGAAAGGAATGAAGACGGATGGAGAATTAAAAAGAAGAAATAACGACAGGCAGGTTGTTTTTTTTACCATAGCTTTGCTTTCGGCAGGAGCGGAAAACTTCGCTTCCATAGTGGCAGCAAGAGAGGGCAGACGGGAGAGCACCGTTACTATGGAAACCAGCATCTCTCTCACCCACACGGCCAATCCTCTTCGTGCCCATTAGAGTCTAAAGAATGGCCAGCCGGGCTGCCGGGGCGGCCGACAGATACGTTGACTGGTTAGAGAGAGAGAGAGGCTGTGGAGCGGCGGTCGCACCTCATCGCGCCTCAAACATCCAGTCACTTCCTGATTAGATAATCGCGGAAAGCCAATGAACAATCGCCGTGAGCTCGGAGCATGTGTCTTTTTTTTTCTTTTCTTTTTTTTTTTTTTTATTTGAAAGTAAGGGGGTGGCGGGTGGGGGTGTAGATTTCCAAAACCATCTGCATCCAGTCAACACATCTTCAACAACAGCAGATAAATCAAAGTGACGCACATGCTTTTTTTTTTTTTTGCTCCGAAGGCACGAAACCAATAACGGTCGATTTTTTTTTTTTTTTGGGGGGGAAAAACAGAAAAGGTACAGAACGGTTTGTGGAAAATAAATAAATAAATAAAAACATCAAAAAAAGCTCATACTGACAACACACCATGGGTGAATCTGCCAAATGTCCGCGTGGAGTGCCCAGTCCTCTGAAACAAGATACAAGGCATTAATACCATGCATTATTGAAACAGCCGAAAACATTTTTTTTTTAAAAAAGCGATCCTGCTTTGTACTGCTTGAAAAAAAGAAAAAGTCACGTTTACCACAAGTAAACATCCCATAATCTTTAGAAATTATGATGGGATATACGTCAGGAAAACGAGCCACTATTTCCATTGTGTTTGCTATCAAATTAGCATGAGGTGCTGTTAGCACATTTTGAAATGAAGTCATGTTTGGGTGTCCGTTTATGTGAAAACGGTGCTTGCTGACAATGCAACATTTTCAAAACTGAATTTATTTTTGGGAAAAATGCAACTTTTTGAAAATGCAACTTTTTGAAAATGCAACTTTTTGAATACTGGATTTTTTTTTAAATGCTCCGATTCAGTCTCCATGGAAATGGGGGGGGGATACAATGCATGCTGCAGCCATGAAAACTAGTAATTTCCTTGCTTGCTAGCTAACTTGCATTTACCGTTTGCTTAAAAAACATCCGTGGCGTTTTGGTTGTTTGTTTATGAAGGTGTTCGAAGTTACTGAAGATGCAACTTTTTGACAACGCTTGGACTTTTGTCTCCGTGGTCAGTCTGAAGTCGGGCAAAAAAAAAGACGTTTTCAAAAAGACCGCGCACCACGGTGATCAAAGTGAGCTATCTTGTTGCTAGCAAACTAGCATAATGTCTCGTTGGCACGTGTTGACTGAACTCTTGCAATTTGGGTGTCGGTTTATGCAACAACGGTGCGAGCTGAAAATGCTACTTTTTGAAAACTCTCCTATACTGTCTCCATGAAAACGGGGGGGGGGGGGGGGTGCAACTTTTTGAAAATGCTCTGTTGAAACAAGGGAAATGCAACTAATCAAAAATGTTCCAACTTTGTCTCCGTGGAAACGGGGGGGAAATACAACTATTTTTGAAAGTGGAAATACCCATCATGGCCATGAAAGCGAGCCATCTTGTTGCTAGCAAACTAGCATTAGGCCCCGTTTGCACTTTTTTAAAGTAAAGACAGAAAACTTGAAAATTGTGTTTGTTTACAAGACAACGCTACTCGGACACTAAAAATGGAACTTTTTGAAAACGATGGCACTCAATATCCATGGAAACTGGGGGGGGGGGGGGCAAAACATTTTCGAAAATGCTGCTACTGCACATGCGGCGACCTCATTGCTAGCAAACTAGCGTCATTATGTTTAAACTCGTATTGCATTATGGGAGATTAAACTCCCATAATGCAATATTTCCCTGGATTTTGCCTCTTTAAATTGGCATTTTCACACAGGATAGTTGGTTTTATGTGAAAATAGAGGCAATTCCATGTTTTTGCACGTCGCAAAACTTTAAAAGCTTAAATTTGAAGGTCCTGATGGGACTATTTTATGACGGAATCTGGGGCTGTATGTAGGGATACGTGCGGATACTTCACATTGCTACTCCGGATAATAAAGATGGATCCATAAATGTCTGACGTGCATCTGTGCTGATGAAGCAGATGGCGAAGACAGCCTTTTTCTTTTTTCTTTTTTTCCCTTCTTCTTCTTCTTCTTCCCCTCCGGACGGCCTGTCAATCAAGATGCGCCTTCGCGAGTGACTCACTGCTTTGCAGCGGACGGCGAAAGTAGCAAAAGTGCAAAAATGAGTCACTTCGCACGCCGATTGGATGAACTCTCGCCCGGCAACCAACGGCGGAAAAAAAAATTGGCGGTTATTGACGCAAAAAAAAAAAAAAAAAAAAAAACCAGTGTCAGAAAATTAGCCCTTTATGAGCGTCTGCCCTGATTCTCCTCGTCTCCATGGAGTTTCCCCTACTGACACACTTTTATTCTGAAATATAAATTACTTATGACGCGACAAAACTGCCCGGGCAGAGATGCATATTTCAAGAAACGCAGGCGAGGCTTTTGATGGGTCCAGCTGAGCTTTCATATGTGGAATTTAGCAATAGAATTTGAGTTAAAAGGTTAAAAAAAAAAAAAAAAAAGGTGTGGCGTCTCTTTAAAAAAAAAAAAAATCGAACTCACCTGAAATCGCTTCTTGGACCAAATTTTCTTCATTGTCAAGAGATTACCTGTGGCATGAGCTCACGAAAACATCCCGGGGTGTGGCGGACAAAAATAAACGAGAAGAGGAGGCGGAGGAGATGGAGGAGGGGGGCAGTGGGGGGGTGGGGGGGGTAAGGAATCAGAGGTTTCAAATCGCCGGCCGTCGGAGCGTGGGTGTGTTTACGCTCCCGGTCTGGCGGGCGAGAGGACGGAGAAAGAGGCGCAGATGGAGCCAGGTGTCTTTGTGTCTGTATCCGCTGATGTGAGCGGCATCAAGCCGTGACGTAGAGGCGGAATTCAGATTCAGCTCTCAGCTGGTCGCTCTTAAAGAGCGAGAGAGAGAGAGAGCGATGGAGGGAGGGAGAGAGAGAGAGATGGAGAGAGAGAGAGAGAGAGAGAGAGAGATTGGGGGGGTGGGAAGTCTGAGCTGGTCCTGATTGCAGGGATGAGAGCGGAGAATGAGAGGAGGAGGAGGAGGAAGAGGAGGAGGAGGAGGCGGAGATGGGAAAGAAAACAACGGTAGGATGAGGAAGGAGAGACAAAGAGATGAGGATTCACGAAGGAGGAGAAGAAGTCAGAAAATTTCAGATGGGATTTGTGTGTGTGTGTGTGTGTGTGTGTGTGTGTGTGTGTGTGTGTGTGTGTGTGTGTGTGTGTGTGTGTGTGTGTGTGTGTGTGTGTGTGTGTGTGTGTGCGCCGCTCGCTGCCTCCATTTTGTGTTTTTCACCAAAATACCATCCGCTTTGACTGGTATTTCCACTTTGAGTGGAAAGTATTTTGCTTTTAAAAAAAAAAAACAATTTCAGTAAAAAAGGCTTGTGCAATTGTTAACAAACATCAGAGCACACTATTTCCAAATCTGCCTTTATCGGCACTCTGTATCGGCACTCTGTATCGGCACTCTGTATCGGCACTCCGTATCGGCACTCCGTATCGGCACTCTGTATCGGTACTCGTCTCGGCACTCTGTATCGGTACTCGTACTGGCACTCTGTATCGGCACCCTGTGTCGGCACTTCGTATCGGCACTCTGTGTCGGTACTCGTCTCGGCACTCTGCATCGGCACTCTGTATCGGCACTCTGCATCGGCACTCGTATCGGCACTCTGTATCGGTACTCGTACTGGCACTCTGCATCGGCACTCTGTATCGGTACTCGTATCGGCACTCGTATCGGCAGTCTGTATCGGTACTCATCTCGGCAGTCTGTACCGACACTCATATCGGTACTCGTCTCGGCACTCATATCGGTACTCACTGTCGGTACTCACTGTCGGTACTCACTGTCGGCGCTCGGTATCGGTGCTCTGTATCGGCACTCTGTATCGGCACTTGGTATCGGCGCTCCGTAGCGGTACTCACGATCGGCACTCACTATCGGCACTCGGTATCGGCACTCGGTATCGGCACTCGGTATCGGCACTCGGTATCGGCACTCGGTATCGGCACTCGGCATCGGCACTCGGTATCGGCACTCGGTATCGGCACTCGGTATCAGCAAGTAGCTCAAGGTTTGTATTCCCGTTTGCACTCGATATTGACAAGTCAGTAATGGTTAGTACTGATGTCAGTACTCGATATCAGCAAGTAGGTAAACGTTAGTACTCATATCGGTACTCTGTATCAGTGAGACTTTAATTAATCAAGAGGAAGAAAGTGTGATCAATTCAATCCTCCCGACCCTCAAAGCACTGAAGAGATAAACTCGTGGCTCTACGATAGAAGACCTTTCGTAGCGAGTGGTCATAAGTTATGTATACTACTCTGAAGCACTACTCCAAACCTGTTTATGATCCGGTGTGTCCCACGTCTGTACCAATAAAAATACACAGTCATGAGAAACGGCCAGATGTCGAAACTATTCATAGCAACGTCACCGATATCTCTGCTCGGGTGTCTCTACATTATATTTACTATATTTTGCAAAACAACTTCCCGTTTTTTTTTGTATATGTGTCGGTGAAACATGATATACGTTTGTCTTGTTGGGAGGATTTGGGAGAACAGATGCGTTGGGTCGTAGTCTCTATTCACCGTCGCATGTCCCTTGCATCACCAAAGAGACGCATTTTGGTCCAAGAGACGGCGAGGAGATCAATACCAATGCTTTAAGCGTGATATGGGATACACCCCTTAGTGACGCCCCCCCCCCCCCAATCGATAAGCTCATCGTAACACCAGATTCTATGACCGTCGTCCAATGAAAAGCCCAAGGCGTCCATTTCTGAAGCGGCACCCGTGACGTCTCGGGATCACGAAATTCCATTAGGAAAAGATAATTCAATTTGATCGGTGGTTAATTTTTCTCGAGCGTCTCTCACGCTTCAAGCGGCTACGAGCAGTTCAGCGCACGTGGATAAAAACGGAAGCCTTGACGAGCACTAAAAGGGTCGTGGACCAGTACGGCGTGGAGTTTGATCATCAGCCTGGAGAACGGGGGGAGAGAGAGTGAGCAGACTTCACGGAAACCCATTGATTTTGTGACAGAGGCAAGCTTTCCGCGATGGATGCCTTCCAGGCACACGCAGCTCTATCAGCGGCAAGTCGGGCCGAATCTCTCGGCAACGGAAAACAGATCCCGCTGCCGACACGTCGTACAGGTTTTTTGTTTGCCGGACCAGATCAAGGCCGGTCAACACGGAACAGACATTCCTGTACATGTCTGTTGTTTTGGGGTTTTTTTGTGTTTTGTTTTGTTTTTTTAAACCAAGGTCCGTCAGGAATAGCATGAGACTGCGTGACTGCCGGGTGAATCTCTACCTCACCTTGAGCAGCTCTGGCTTCGTGATCATGTACAAGGCTAGAAAAGTAACATTTTCAAAGCACCACGCACAAGACAGACACTTCCCGACGCGTTCACTTCGAAAAAACGGCGGGAGGGATTCAAACGGGTAGGGATTGTTGGGACTGATTTCAATGTTCTGGTTGGGGTCTCTTCTGGGTTTCATGAACTTTGATTTCCTTCCAAACATGAGTGCGGTAAGCCCGGTCAGCCTCGTCTTGATTCCCACGTCATACCTCCGTCACGCCGTGTTTAGTCTGCGGGCAAATCACAGCCCAAGCTCAGAGCTTAGAACCACACCGACCACCCCAACAATGACCGCAAAGCTGCCAACGAAAAAAGACAACAAAAAAAGGCGGCATTGTCAATTCATATTCCGAGGTAGTTTGGAAATCCCGAATGACAGCGGCCAGCGTTGACAAGTCACAGGGTAACCCGATCCTAGCACCTAATCCCAACCAAATCCCCAAAGGGTTCCTGCGAGGGACTGTGTGCCGGCACAAGCGCAGCATCCGCCAGGCCAAACACTGAGTGAAACGGCGCCAGCTCTACATGTTGCCTCAGCTGTGTCGCGAGCGCGGACGACCCAATTAATCGCACTTAATCCACTTGAAGTTAATGTCTGGAGAATGCGAGTTCATCAAGCAGACACGGATTACTCCTGCTGCGGTATGCCAACGCAAACACACGGGGAAGGGGGGGGGGCTGCAGTGCGTGACCAATAACCCAATAATCAAGAACCCGATAAACAAGTATCCCATAACCATCACTATTAAAGGGTATACCGTGGTTTTTCATGCCTAATTTTCTGGACAAGACAGAGCAAATCAATGAAGGCCTCGTCTCCGTCACCTCGACTGATAGAATTCCCCGCCACAGTGACCTCGGCCCATTCAGGGATCTCCAATAAACCGGGAGTCTCACACTCTCTGTATTTTCTCACCTCTCTGCTTCTTGCCTCTGGGCCCACTCGCTTCCTCCCGGACGCTCCTCAAAGACTTCCGAGCATCGAGTAGCTCCCTCCTCGACATGCCTCGTGGTTTCCTTTCAAATCCGTCAAAAAGCAGCTGGGAGGACTACCTCCGTGGCGAACACCTGCCACACCGACGTGGCGATGGAAAGACCTTACTCGGGGAGAGTCCGTACCTCATCTTTGATTCCCGTTTTTGGGGCTGTCTTCTCGGGTGTTTTTTGCGAAACGCGACCAAGGATCTTCAACCCATGTCTCGGAGTGTTGTCTATTTCAAGTCCCGCAACCGTACGACCCCCTTCCAAGTGCACGGTACTCTCCCTCTGCGCCCCTTTCAGAAAGCGTCCCACCCCCCCCACGGTTATAGCAGGAGATTAAAACCTGCTGCGGCACAGAAACCAAACGACCTTTCGCCGTCCTCTCTGGGTCACTCGGCTTTGGCCGGGGGGGTGAGGGGGTGGTGGTGAAACTCTAGCACAAGTGTGATATGTTGTACTACGACACTGGTGACGGGCTCCATGTGCATTAACAACAAGACGGAGGTTCGGTTGGAGCGAGGTGGCTCTGCGTGAGACGGTACTCCTTGCAGCTACGGGGCGAATGCGGCAAAGTAAGTAAAAAAAAATAATTCACCGAGGGACCGAGTGAAAGGCAGTGGAGTATGAATGTATCAGTACGAATCTGATTAGCAATCAAGGACATCGATTCAGACTCGTGAATTAAAAAAATAATTAAAATGTTCTGCGTATTTCTTTCTCCCTCCACAGCCTTCGCTGACATCTGGCACCGTCACCAGCAGCAGGTACCGAAGGTATTACTGAAAAAAATACCCGTTTGGACTGATTTCCCTATAAATGAAGTGTTAAGTACTTGTCTTTTCTGGAGGAATTGCAGAAAAAATGGTACTCAGAGCCACAGAACACTTTTTCTCCACTCCATGGTAACGGAGGGGTCAATGCCACTTTTTGAAAACGCCGTTACCCGGTCTCTGTGGAAATGGGATAAAAATTACTTTTTGAAAACGCTGACACAGTCTAAGTAGAAATGGGAAGAAAATGTATTGACAACATATTAACAGTGGGGGGGGGGGGTGATGCAACTTTTCGAAAAGAACTCCCAAGGTGGAACATTTCAAAATAAATGCTTAGACTTAGAAACAATGCTTCTCCACAGTGCTGTTCTGCACATGCTCAGTAGGTGGCGGCCTCCAGAGTGTCATGACTCCCAGTCCATATTCTCCTGGGACTTTTATTTTGACAGTCACCGTAATAACAATCCAACTTGGTCGTCTGTCCACTCGAGTGTTGTCCCATCGTTAATGGTTATAGCGTATAGTTCTCTGCATGCATGTGTGTGGGGTTTTATTAGAAAAACAAACACTAGCACCAACTAGTGGCCTGGCATGCCACGTGCCTCGTTTTCAAAAAGTTGCTGTGAAACTATGGGTTTTCGCTTGAAACCCCGTATGAACCGGCGCCTTGGTCGGATCATTAATCCTCATAAAACAGCTTTAACGTGACTTAAAGATGTTTTAGAAACTCGAGACAAAGTCACGACGAATTAGCGCGACCCTGCAACGAATTTTACAGATTTCCCGCGTGGGAACCCCTCGCGGGGGTTTGCGCGTCTGATTGCCTGATCGGCGACGGCTTGCAGGTGCGAGTCTGAGAATGCTCCTTCACAAAGTCGACGGATAAACCGTCTCTCCGGCCTTCGGAGGCCCGACAGAGGCCGGCGTCAATAATCTGGCCCGGTGACACAGTGGCACCCTGCTTGATTTCTTAAAGCGACAGTCGACACTCAAAAGCCGCTATTAAACACACACACACACACACACACACACACACACACACACACACACACACACACACACACACACACACACACACACACACACACACACACACACACACACACACACACACACACACACACACACACACACACACACACACACACGTCTCTATTCCAGCACGCCGGTCGTTGATTGAGTGTGACAGTGCCGCGTCTTGACCGCGGCGGTGCTATATTTATCCGTGATGTCTGTCGGTGCAATCGGAGAAGTGATGGAATGAGGGGAGGGTGGGGGGCGGGGGGGTGTCGGCGGCGTCCACACATCACTGGAGCACGAGCCCTGTGGCCGGCATGGCACATACCGCGGCCATAAATAACCGCAAGGAGAGCGAGAGGAGCGCCGACGTAAGAGGGAGGTAGAGGTCAGGAAGATAAGGCGACAGCGTGGAACTCGTTTTGACCGTAGCTTTGATCGGGGTGAATTAAAACCGAGATGAAGTTTCGGAGGGGGGGGGGGGGCAAAACCAGAGGTGTTGAGTGATTTGCCAGCTGGGGCGTGCGCAGCTGGTTGACGTGTGAGCGCAACTTTCTCCGCGGCAATACAATGATCTCATTGCCACGACGTGACGCAAACCGTTTGCGGAAAAAAACAAAGTTCAGAAGATTCGTCTACGTACATATTTCTCTGGCGTACGACGGAGGTACTCATGAAAGCATGGAGTGACGGCGAGCCCCTCCCACTCTCGGGAAAGTGATAGACGGTCGGCTCTTTTTTCCATGGCCAATGTGGGACAATGCAAGTTTTTGAAAAGGGCTCCGAAAGTGGACAAGTTTGAGAACACTCCGACTCCGGTGGGAAAGGGGCGGGGATTTGGTCGTTTTGAAAAAAAAACGGTCCGCAAATTTTCCAAAAATGGCTCTTTCGATGTGGAACTTGTTGAAAATGCTCCGGCTCCCTCTCGATAGAAACTTTTCGAAAACGGCGCCCGAGGTGGACAACAATCGCAATCCAGCTGGCTCGTCTGTCCATACGAGTGTACTTGTACCCTAACCCTAACCCACTCCTACTGTTTATAGCCTACTGTACTCGGTGTGTCACGTAAACAACAAACAGCGCCAACTCATGGCCTGGCATGCTAACTACATCTATTTCATCGTTTTTCCCGTGTAAATGGATGTCGATTTCTATTAGTATATTTCTAAATGTTGCCGTTTCCAAATGGCAGTGACCCCAATGAGAGAAAGAGCTTCAAGGTACCCCCGCCTTTTCGCTATGGTTTCACCCAACATGTGCAGCTCAAATATAACTCACAACCTTGATTTTCTTGAAAATACCGAGAAGATCCCTTGAATATGTGGCTCAAACTCTAAAATGTATGTAACTCGGAATACAAAGCCAATGAGTGGCAAAGGTTCAAAACCCGAAATCACTCCGTTTTGAGGGGGTACCCTTGATTTCGTGGAACCCGTTGACAAGAAGGTGTGTGGATGTCAGTTGGATACGCACCCTCACCGAGGTCCATCACAGCCAGCACGGCGCTGCAGCTGGCCTCCCCCAGCTCGTTGGAGGCGGTGCAGGTGTACAGGCCGGCGTCGCCGGTGTGGCAGTCCCGTATCCACAGCCCGCCGGGGTCCTGGGCCTCCGGGGTGGGCAGCGGCTCGTCGTCGTGGAACCAGGCCAGCGAAGGTCCGGGGTGTCCCGACACCGACACCCTCAGGCGGATGTCGCAACCCGTCCCCACCGCCGCCTTGCGGAGCTTCCGAGTGAAAACCGGCGCCGAGGGTTCCTTGGTCCCACGTCGGTCGGCCATCTTGGTTTCTTGTCTCCCACCGTCTGTATCGCTATTTGGATCGAAAGGAGTTACTGAACTCCTCTTCCAGAAGGCTCCATTGGCGACGGGATCAGAGGGAAGACGCTTCACCCGGGTCTTTGCAACAGGAACTGAAATTGTCACAAAAAAAAACAAAAAAACATTTCTGCTTTAAGCTTCACAAAATCAAACGGAAAAACATTAGAAAGCCATCCAATTCACCACGTGGTCACTTTGTCACAAATAACACAACAAATGCCAGTTTTTCTTCTCGAAACTGTAAAATAAGAGCTCTGGTCTGTTTTACACTTAAAACATTTTTTTTCTTATTTTGTAAAATTGCAGTTTGTCAACAAAAGAAAATGTATATTAATAAAACTATGTGTAATTAAAGGGTTTAATGTATTTTTTTTTACTGCAATTCCTGATTTGTCCTGTGGGTGTCGCACTATTTCGGTAAAACGAGGAACCAACTAAAAAGCTGACGAATATGCAAGTTACATAAAGTGGCGCACACAAACAGGGTTACAGTAGAAGTCTTGATGGGATTTGCTGAAAAAATAGACGCGTGCGTCTTTTTCTTTCTGCTAGCATTGTCGAAAAACGATCTGTGCCAAAACGGGTCACAATAAACTGACAGTGTAAATAAATAGAAGGATGAGAGTTTTTTTTTTTTTTTTTTTTTTTAACTGATTTGGACCAAAGTGGACAATTCTGCACGAGAACCGTCAAAGTTTAAGACGAGCTGCCAGGTGTTCTTGGCACCCCACGTCCCAAACAAAACAAAAAAAAAAGCGTTGAACCGTGGCGACGCGGCGGCAGGAAGAAGACATATCCTTGACACCTGAACCCGTCGTACCGCATGCTAACGATGTGGCGTCCGTTGAAAGCCAAATCCAGTGGAGGGTTTGAAAAAGTTCCACAAAGGGTCGGCGCTTGGACGTTGCCGACGCCGCTCGAAAATAGACTTGTAGAAAGACGTCGCAGACCTACCTCACTTTTGCCCCCCTCCCCCTCCCCCCCACGACGGGAGTCTCTTCGGACATCCCCGCAGAGTCCGAGCAACTGCAACCGGATCCACGGAGCCACAGATCCCGTCTCAAATCATTTGCGACTCTCGGCGTCCTTTTAGCGAGCGCCGGCCGGAGGTGTAAGTCCGACCGAGCTCACGAGGCATTAGCGGCTTCTTTCCTTTAGAAAGAGAGCGACACCCCCCCTCCATAACCACCCCACCCCCCCCGTAAAGGTCAAACCACCCCGGGCCTTCCGACCAAAAAGTCCACTTCCAACCTCTTCAGACTCACGGGGACTTAAAGGGGCTCCTGTTGTCCGTCTTCCTCCCCCCTGCGTCGCCGCCTCGCCCCCTTCGACAGCTGCACCGCTGCAGATAGGTCACATTCCTCGGCCCTGCCATGGATGACCTATTCTCTCACACACACACACACACACACACACACACACACACACACACACACACACACACACACACACACACACACACACACACACACACACACACACACACACACACACACACACACACACACACACACAGAGCCAATTTTCCCTTGTTAAAGTTACAATATTGACTAAAATGTAGTTTTTGGTTTGTTTTTTAATCTTCAAAACATGTGCATGACTGTCAAATATCAATTTGTGTCCACAAAATATTAACTTGTGGCTACAACATGGTCATTTGAAGCCACAGAATATTAATTTGGGGGCATGAAATTGAAATTTTAGGCAAAAAAAAACCTAACTTATGGACATTTGTGGTCACAAAATATTAATTTGTAGCCAGAAAATAATTCCCACCCCCACAAAATCTACTTTGACACCTTTAAATACTTATTTGTAGCCATGAAGTAGTAATATTAGGTCACAAAATATACATTTTAGGCCACGAAGCAATAAAAAGGAGTGCAATTGTTTTTGCTGCAATTACAACTTTTGGCCAGAGTGGCCACTGTTTACCAAAGAAATTGATGCTGCAAAAAAAACAACCTTGGTTTTTAGTCATTTTCTCGGCCAAAACTATAATTTTATGTTGGGTTTTTTTGTCAGTGCATTTAATAATAATTTAATATCCGGCCACCAAATAAAATGATATAATAAGAGCTTGTTTAGAAACACATAAGTAATGAAAAGATTTCTCCGAGGAGGATTAAACGATTCAAGGCCAGACTGATAGGAAGCGTCTCGATCTACTAAACAAAGACGCTTCTTCGGTGGGAAAGCAGGTGTGGAAAGTGAATTTTCCACACGATGATAAGGGCGCGGGGAAAAAAACCAAACAAATCCCAAAACCCACGAGACGTTCCCCGTCTGGAGGACGGCTCGGCGATGGCGTCCCGCGCGGTCCTGGCTCTTCTGTGGCTCTACGGCGTGACGCGTGTCGGCAGGGGAGAGGAGCTGCCCCGCGGGATCGTCCTGTCCTGGGTCAGAGGTCGGGTCCTGGACGGCCTCGGGCTGGACGAGCCCCCGCCGGCCAGGCGCAGCGACGGCGTCGGGGTGCGGCCGGGGGCCCGGCGCCCGCGGCTCCCCAGGGCGAGCAGGTCCGCGGCGGGGGATCCGGGAACGGGGACGGACGAGGACTCGTCCCAAATGATTCTGTTCCCCAGCTCAGGTGGGAAACTTTTAAAGCAAATGCAGTGAAAATGGAACTGATATATTTGCTGACTCGACATTTTTTCAAGATTTGACCAAGTCCTGATGAAGACGAAACATTTCTGCTTTCTTCATCACAAAGTAGTAATTTATGGCCTCAAATTAATATTTTATTGCATAAAATATACAGTCCATGGGCTCAACTTCGTATTTCATATTTGTTTGTGCCTAAAATTTGTTAATTTTTGACCATAAATTCATATTTTTTGGGCCCAACTTTGTAGTTCATAGCCACAAATTCCCATTACGTGCCCTCGAAATAATAACTTGTGGCCCCAAAAGAGTAATTCATAGCCACAAATTGATATTTTGTGTCAACAAATTGAGATTTTTTTTGGCCCCAGATTTATATTTTTGGCAAGAAGTTAATATTTTGTTTCCAAAAATGCTATTTCATGGACCCAGATTCATATGCTTTTGGCCATAATTGTAAATTTTGTGGCCAAAAGTAGAATTTATTTTAGCCAAAAGTAGAATTTCGTGGCCACAAATTAGTCATTCATGACCAGAATTTTTTTTGTGGCTGTAAATCAATAATTTAAAATGAATGTAAATAAATAGAGTGGAAATAATATGCTAACCTGTGATTTTTTTTGGTTTTTTGGTGATTTTCCATTCAAATTTGGCCAAAAAAAAAAAAATATCGTAGCCACTTAAGTGATTGACGTGAGCTTTTCGCGCCTTAAATTTACATTATGTAATATTTTCTATTATAAAATATGATTTATGTTCAGGCCAGAAAATCCCGTATCTATTTGGGTTGAACTATTAGATTCTAATAGAAAAATGGCGGCGGACGCAAGAAGAGATGAAAGTGAACTGGGAACCAGAGTGGCTCACTGCTGCCACCTGGTGGTCACAGGTGATCTTGCTTGAATTGAACATTTTAACATGAGAAGTTGGATTCGTCTCACACAGATTCCTCTTGTGTCCGACCCGACTCCTTCACGTACCGCTTCCGTCCGTCCGTCACCATCCGGGACGCCGCGCTCACCTCCGCCCGCTTCTGGTTCTACGCCGGCCCGAACGCCAACTCGTCTTCCTCGCTCTTCATCGCCGCCGCTGCCGCGGGACGCCGCCGGGCGGCCGGCTCCCCGTCCGCATCCGACCCCGACGGCTGGACCGCCTACGACCTCGACGGGGGCGTCCTGGCGCTCGTGGCCAGGGGCCCCTTCCTGCTCCAGGTGGTGTGCGACTCCTGCCGCTGCCTCGCCGACGGAGACGAGACGCCGTTCCTCCACCTCCGCGTGGGACGGAGTCGTCCCGTTGCGAGGTTCCCGCGGAGCGCCGCCGCCGCCGTACCCTGGTCGCCCTCGGCGGTCCACCTCCTCCAGCGGCCGTCGCAGGAGGCGCCCGGCCGGAGATTCTGCCGCCGGGCGGCGGTGGACATCAGCTTCGAGGAGCTGGGCTGGGACAGCTGGGTCGTCCAGCCCAAGGCGCTCACCTTCCACTACTGCCACGGGAACTGCTCGGCGCCGGACGGCGCCGCCCTCCCGCTGGACGGCGTCACGCAGTGCTGCGCTCCCGTCCCGGGGACCATGCGGTCCCTGGCGATCACCACCACGTCCGACGGAGGCTACACCTTCAAACGCGAGACCCTGCCCAACCTCATGCCCCAGGAGTGCGCCTGTATCTGAACCCCCGCGGTAAAGTACGACGCAAAGCTAAATAAAAACAAACAAATAAATTGTCTCTTGATTCCCCTCGGACCCAAACAGCCATTTTTAATAAACTACGAAAACTTTGCTTGCCAATTTTGCAAAACCAGCTTGAAGTACTTGTTAGCATCTACTAGCATATAGCATGTGCGACCGCCGTTTTAGATCCAAGATCACAGATTTTTGTGACGATTGCCATCGCTCGTCTCGAATTTATACCAAGAACTTGTAAATGTGAATATCGACCAACGAGAAAGTCCGCTTTGTTGTTCCTGTGCAAAGCAAGGCTGAAATGTCCGACTTTATCCATTAGCAGCTAACATGCTAACTGTCAATGAGAAGCCGACTTCAGACTTAACCCTTCAAATCGTGGTTATTCAGGGAAATCCGTATCTACAAAAACAGTGAAAGTACACAGTACTTTTAATCAAAACTTGGCTTTCTTGTCCATAAAATGTGCTTTTTAATTGTTTGTTGTTGATCAGTGCGTTTAGGTCGGTTGCCATTGGAAACGGCTACAGAGCTGCATTCTACTGTTTTTTTTTTTTTTTTATGAGTCAAGCACATTTATTGATGGTAATGGAGATTTACTTTAATTTTGGGCCCAAAATTACTTTTACATGTATAGAATTCATGTTAGAAAACATCATTTGATCTCAAAGTATTTCTAATAACGAGGACGGAGGAGATTGGCTAAAAAAATAAATAAAATCTAATGTGAGGGAGTGAAATAAGTACTTTGTTGTGCTGCATTATGTAATCATTTAACGCTCCACTGTGTGTAAAATGTATCAGTTTAATCCAAAAAACCCTTTTATCCAGAACACAGAACAGACTATTTGCCTCGTTTCTACACTTTCTGCATCATTTGACACTTTGAAAACACGATAAGGGACGACTGATTGTAGAAAACGAGGCAAAATAATCATTTTTATTCTTGATATTAACGTTGTGGAACACCGAACACATTTCAGAGACATTACATTGTGTCACTGGGGCAACTGAAGGACACGTGTTATGTCTCTCTGTGGCCTCTAGAGGGCAGTGCAGGCTCACTTTCAAACAGTCACTCAACCCAGTGGTCTGCAAATAACTTTCCAAATTAATAAAATGGGCAGTAATACCTCAATTTGATAGTTTTTGCTTTTGATTCAGTCATTTTTATTTATTTTTTCACTTTTTTTGAAAAATTATATATATATACACATTTATTTTTTATATATATAACTTTTTAATAACTTAAAAAAATATTTTGGGTGGTAAAAACCAAGCTCCCGTATTTTTTTTTCTTTCTGTGTGAAATATAAAACTGGGGCGTTTTTAAAAATAAATCACAATAAAAGGCGTCGTGTCACATTTCAACTTCAAACCCAGTTCAAACGTCCGTCTTTGAAATGCACATTTAAGTGTGAAAAGTTAGAAAAAGCACAGGGGGGAAAAAAGGGGGGGGGGGATCAATTTCATTCAAATATATTTATTTACTCTGAAGACAAAATAATCTCTAAGTTACAAAACTACAAAAAAAAAAAAAAAAGGTATAAACCGTTGGAGTACTGTATTGAAAATGGAATGTCGTACCTTTGCAGAGAAATAAACAAACAAACAAAGTGAAGTGAGATGAATACAAGAATACAGCATGGAAACAGCGAAAGCCGCCCGATCGGACGTCTTGTGACGAATCCAGATTTCTTCTTTCTTTTTATTTTGGTATTTTTTTGTGGTTGTTGGTTTTTCTGGGCGGTGTTTACATGGAAGACGTAGCGGCGCACGCATAAGGACGGAAAATATGTCTCACTGAAGAGGAATGTCAATTTCAAGAAGACGGGGATGGAATTTCATTGTTGACGGGAGCCCGGAAAAGGAAAAGAGAAAAAAAAAAAATAACAAAAAAAAAAAAAAAAAACCCCAACGTGCTCCGCCAACTAATCAAATCCCAGTTTTAGAATTCAAGCATTTCCCAGGTAAGGATTTTCTTTTGGGGTGCGAATGGAAGTGAAAACGTCCGACTGAAACAAACTCCAGAGACGTTTCAATAAAAAAAGAAAAAGAAAAAGCCGGCGATATTCCAGTCGCCGTGTTGAATGGACAGAGACGACGGCGTGGCCACAAAAGAAAAGTGGGGATTAAGACGAGGTTTAGCCAAAAGGCGCAAGTCAAAAAAAAAAAAAAAAAAAGAATTTTTTTTTTTTTTTTTTAAATTTTATTTTGGTAAGTAGGTCGGCGGGCAGACTGGAGACGTGGCGGGCTTTCAAGTTTAGAGTCGTGGAGATGAGCCATTTGTCGACAAGACGCGGTCGGCATTTTCAACCGACCTCTAATACTGAAAGGCACTTTTCTTTTTTCACCCCCCCCCCCCCCCTTTCATCCACACACACATACATATACACACTCACATGCTTCGGTCGCCCTCAGTGGTCTGACTGCATTCCCATATGTGCTCCCCTCCACCCTCCTCCACCCACCTCCCCCCCCAACCCCCCCACCAATGTGTCTCAGGCCAGTAGGAATGGGAGGACAGACGCGTCGGGGCAGGAAGCACGCTCAGGCATGTATTCCTAGGAGAGACAAGCAAAGAGCACAGAGTTCACCATTTCCACGTTACAACAGCTCCATGACGAGAAAGGAAGCTCTCTCTCCCTCTCTCTCTCTTTCTCGCCATTTAAGTGAAAATGCATCTTCGCATTTAAAAAAAAAAAAAAATGTCCGCCAGCGCGCCCGGGACAACGGGGCATGAAAACCGCGGAGAACAATGCGCTATAAATGTCAACGACGGAGAAGGCGGCCAGACGACCGAGTTTGCATTGTTTGTTGCGGCGACTGTCAAAATAAAAGTACCAAGTCCCCGGAGAATGGGGGGGGGGGGGGGGGGGGGGGGCGTGGTTCGTCTACTGAACGTGTGCAGGACATTTATTTACGCCGACTGTGGTGCGCACGAGCAGTCGCTCATTTTTTTTGGAAAAGTTGCGCCCCCCCCCGTTACCATGGAGACATGGTTGGAGTAGTTTTCAAAAAGTGTAATTTTCTAAACTCGTTTCTATGGTAATGAGTAGGCGTATTTTCGAAAAGTTGGTTTTTAACCCCCCCCCCCGCTTCCCAGTTTCCACAGAAGTGGAGCTTTGTTCAAAAAGTTGCGAATCCCTTCCCTCGTCCATTTCATTGGAAACGGAATGAAAGCATTTTTGCATGGAAATGGAGCATTTCCGAAAAGTTGCCCCCACCCGCGCCCTTCCATGGAGAAAGTTTGAGCGTTTCAAAAAAGTTGAATTTTCTGATTTCACAAAGAGTTTTCAAAAAGTCGTTTCCCCCCACCTTGGACACAAATATGGAGCATTATAAAAAATGTAAAAAAAAAACTTTCACAGAAACCGAGCGAGAGCATTTCGAAAAGTTGCACTTCCCCCACATTTTCATGGAGACAGAGCAAGAGCGCTTTCAAAAAGTCGCATTTATTTTCCCCCCACGTTTTCAACGGAAACGAGTTGGGGCGTTTCCAAAAACTCGCTCTTTCGTCCCCACAGAGACCCGGACGGCTTTTCAAAAAGTGCGCTTTTCAAGTTACTCGGACGCCAACGACGCTAGGAGACGTTTTGTACTTTCACACGGAAACCGGAGATCTACAACCTTTCGTTGTAAGGTCCTTTTCGGCTCCTCATTACGACCTCGTTCTGGAAAAGCCGACGGCCCAAACGGCGCTCGTAATTTGACACCAGCTGCGCTGCAAAAAAAAAAAAAAGAAAAAACCCCAACGGGTCTCTTTACCTTTCTCGCTGGCCTCGCCCTGCTTCTCCTGGGCGAAGTTGAGTCGGTTCTGCTCGGCCCGCCGTCTGCGCCGCCGTGTTGACCTCCGGGCTGCTGCTGCGCGACGGGCTGCCCTCGTCCACCTGGTAGGCTAGGCCCAGGTGCTGCTGCGCTAGCTTCAGGTGCCGCCGCAGCCGCTCCAGCTCGCGCGACGACGGCACCTCGTCGCCGAAGCTCTCCCGCCCAGAATCGCCTATCGGCAAGTCCCTCATCTCCCTTTCAGTTTCTCCTTCTTCATGGTGGCGTGGTAGCCCGGCGGCGCCGTGGGCATGGCGCGGGAGGACGGCGTGCCGCCGCCGCGTGGGTTGTTGAGCGTGGCGCGCCGCCGGAAGGTGTCGCGCACGCCGCCGATGCCGAGGTGGACAATCTCCAGGACGGTGAGGAGCAGGCAGAGGAAGGACACCACGTACATGATCAGCAGGAAGACGGTCTTCTCGGTGGGGCGCGACACGAAGCAGTCCACCGTGTGCGGGGCACGCGAGCGCGTGCACACGTACGACGGCATCACCTCGAAGCCGTACAGCGCGTACTGGCCGAACAGGAAGGAGACCTCGAAGGCCGAGCGCCACAGCAGCTGGCACACGTAGACCTTCATGAGGCCGTCGCGGAGGATCCGCCGCCGCCCGTCGTGCTTCTTCTCCGAACCTTGGGGTGCGGAGAGAACGCCCGTCAGAAACGCACGGCGGCGCCGGGTTAGCTTAAAAAAAATTTTTTTTTTTTAAAAAGCACATACCTTTCTCTGCTTTGTCGGGCTTGTCGGGCTCATTTCCTCGGCGATCATCGGGTCCTCCTCGCCGTTGTCCTCCGCCTCTTCGTAGTCGCGCACGGCGCCGCGGCTCACGATGGGCATCCGCTTCTTCCGGTTGCGGATCGGCCGGTACTCGCTGTCGTCCATGCGGGCGATCTTGTGCATGGCGAAGCCCAGGTACATGATGGTGGGCGTGGTGATCAGGATGACCTGGACGCCAAACGTTCAAGAACATCCGTCACGCCTCCAGTTTTTAAAAAACAAACCAAAAAACTCAGCATTTAACACAGCAACATTTGAAAACAATGGTTGTTTCCACGGCAACCTAAAATGATGTAGTGTCCATGTTGGGCCACTAGAGGGTGCCGCCGCAACAATTTTAGTTCATCTCGATAAAAATGTTTGTAAATTTTGCTCTGAAATTGTGCATAAGGAGTTTAATTTGACAAATTAGTAAATTAAGCAATTAAGCAAACTAATTAGCATTCAGCATGTTAGCAAAGACGGCTTCGCGAATATTAAAGGAAAATTTAAAAAAATCTCCCCGAACCCCAGAACTTTCCAAACTGCCTCAGCAGGTTCTTTTCAGGCCCCTTTTCAAGTGAAAATCAGGTCTTACAGCATTTTCAAAAAGTTGCACCCCCCCCACCCCGGTTTCCGTAACATTTTCACAATGATAGGTTATCACCCATCTCCATGGAAACTGAGCATTTTCAAAAAGTTGCATTTGACGTTCAAGACGGAGAGTTTTCAAAAAGATGTGCGTTCGCCATCGTTTCCATGCAAACAGTGTTTTCCAAAAGTTTGCACCCTCACACCTCGTTTTCCACGAAGGCCGAGTTTTTTTTTCACCTTTTGCAACCCCCCCCCCAAATGACATGTTATCCCCAGTCTCCATGGAAACCAAGTATTTTCAAAAAGTTGCATTCCCCCCCACCCGGTTTCTGTAGCATTTTCATAATGATAGGTTATCACCCATCTCCGTCTCGAACGGCAAATGCAACTTTTTGAAAATGCTCAGTTTCCATGGAGAGTTTTCAAAAAGATGTGCGTTCGCCATCGTCTCCATGCAAACAGACTTTTCCAAAAGTTGCACCGTAGCACCTCGTTTTCCACGAAGGCCGAGTTTTTTTTTCCACCTTTTGCAACCCCCCCCCCCAAATGACACGTTATCCCCAGTCTCCATGGAAACCGAGTATTTTCAAAAAGTTGCGTTACCCCCACACTTCAATGGAGACTGAAAACGAAGATATTTCAGGATGACTTGCAAAAGGTGCAACTTTTTGGAAAAGTTCAGAGTCTCCGAGCGCCGCGGCCGTGGGACCGGACGTAGGGACGGACGTACGTCTTCAGTTCAAACCCACCTGAAGATCCAGAAGCGGACGTGCGAGAGCGGCGCGAAGGCATCGTAGCACACGTTCTCGCAGCCGGGCTGCTGCGTGTTGCACACGAACTTGCTCTGCTCGTCGTAGTAGATGGTCTCGCCGCCGACCGCCGTCAGCACGATGCGGAAGACGATGAGCACCGTCAGCCAGATCTTCCCCACGAAGGTGGAGTGGTTGGAGATCTCGTCCAGCAGGCGGGTCAGGAAGCTCCAACTCATGGTGGCGAGGCGGGCGGGGGAGGGAGGGGAGTGGGGGGGGGGAAGCACTAGACCAGCTCTGCAGGGAGGGGGGGGGGGGGATGAGAGAGAGACGAAAACCTATTAAGAACAATCTCATGGAAGGGAGAAAACTTTTTTTATTGACCTCGTGATTAGAAAGACGTTTTATTCCGCCGACTCATCGAAAGTGTCGGGGGGGTTCACACGCGGCGACTCGCGTGCGAAGCCGGCCGAACCTCGACGCGGCGGTAAACAAAGCCACATGTCGGCCTCTAATCGGACGCAGAGGCTCCTGGACCGGCAAGAACTCGGCCGATCAGCTGGAGCACGGAATACCACTTCCTGTCCCTTTGAGCAACTTGGAGAATTCTCCTCAAGCGCCTGTTTGTCGTTAGATTCCCTCGTTTTGTTTTGTTGGGTTTTTTTTTTTTTTGATACTCTCTTAAAAGTCAAACGCATCTGGAGTCTTAAACATCGCCGGTTTCCCCCCGAAGCGAACTTGTTTAAAGGGGATGTAAACGCCACCGTAACGACTACCCAGCAAATTAGACGACAACACAAATTAAAAGAACTTCAAGGTCTTTTTCCTTCTTTTTCTTCCCCTTTTTCGGCGGACTGAGGGTGTAACTAAGAAAACAAACCAAAATGTTTCATGACTCAGTGGAACAGCGTCGAGGCTGCGGCCCACGGGCTCCGCGCCCGAACGCCGACAGGTTCAATCATCGCGCGATGTTTGGGGGGGGGGGGGGGGGGGATGACCGCTCATCCACGCGGTCAAAATTACCGACCTGGAAACATCCCCGTCACGTCGACGGTCTATCGGGGGAAGAAACAAAACAGAAGCAGGTGAGAATTGTTTTTTGGGGACCGTGGGAACAAGCGTTTGACCTCCCGAGATGTGGAATCACATCGGTACGACCCCTACCCTTGAAACCTACAATTACAGCAGCTCCCGTCGTTTTCGTCGGGGAGAATCGAGTCATTGAGATTCCGCTTTTGCGGTATTCTGTCGGCTCGGAGAAATCTGAGTCAGACTCCTTCTGGTTTGAGTTATTTATTTATTTATTTTTTTAATTCTTGAGTTTTGACGTCTCAATCTGCCGGAACGTCAACGAGGGTCACGGGTTCCTCCTCCTCCCCACCACCACCACCACCACCACCACCTTAATCTCTATAAAAGAAGTCAAAACAGGTCAAGAGATCCTAGACTTCCAGATCTGAAAAGCTTTACTGCTACCCCCCACACCCCTACCCTTCCTTGCCCCCCCCCACCTCCTTGTAAATGCCACACAAACTGCATTCTCGCTCAAACACCCCCTCAAAAAAAAAAAAAAAAAAAACTCCCAGCTGACCAAAGACTTTTTAAACAGTAGCTTATTTGCTCTACTGATTTAAAGGCTTTGGAGGAGTTTTCTAAAAAAAAAAAAAAAAAAAAAGGGGGGGGGGGGGGTGGTTTAAAAGTATCTGGACAAAAGCGACGTTAACATTCCAGTCTAACCAAAAGCAGAAAGGGATTTTTTTTTTTTTTAAAGGTTCATGGAGCAGACGAGGGCACACGATCTCCCTGTAATCCGGCATCAATCAGAGCTCCTATGTGGCGTCACGCGCACACATCAAAGAAAAACACAACAAAACAAAACCCTTCTTGAAATAAGAAAAACCATGAAAGAATTTTAAAAAACAAAAACAAAAACGCTGAGTCAGCCTCAATTGTTTTGGAAATTGTGGCATTCCTGGAGGAAAAACAAGGTTCTGCCAAGCTTCAGTGGGGGGAAAACTTACAAAAAGAGTTTTTTTTTTTGTTTTAACCACAATTATTCCCCCCCAAAAAAAGAAAAAAGAAAGAAAGAAACTCATTGTCGTGCGTAACTTTTTCCATCTCAAGGTAGAAAAAAAAAAAAAAAAAAAAACTTGTACCTTTTCTCTCAGACTGCACGAGCTTGGAACGTTTTAAGGTGACGTACGCGAAAGTGTGGACGTTGGTATAGGAGGAAAAGAGACTCACCGCACTCCGGCACGCACAGTTCCCAAAATTAAATAAAAAAATATATATATATAAATTTGGGGGAAAAAAACACAAAAAACCTCGGCACGCGGTGGATTTAACCCTCGTGAAATCAACTTTTCTGGAGTGGAACTTGTCTGGAGTGGAGTTCCACTTCTAATCTGAGCTGCTCCTTCTTCTTCTTCTTCTTCTTCTTCTTCCTCCCCCTACCTTCAAGACTCTCTTCCTCTCTTCCTCTCTCCCCTCCTCCTCCTCCTCCTCCTCCTTCAACGCGTTTCTCACCTTCGCGCGCGCGTCCAATCCGCGCCTCCCTAATTGCTTCACCAGGTTTTTCTAATTAGCGCGCGCTCTCATTTGGCGTCCGCGTGAACCCATCCAAAGCCCGTCGCTGACCTCCCATGCGCCGGCTGTCCCGAAGAGGAGGAAAGAGAGGGAGGGAGGGGGGAGAAAGAAGGGAAAAAAGAAAAGAAAAGGGAGATCGTGTGTGTGATTCCTGCGGGCTCCTGGTCCTCCTCCTCCTCCTCCTCCTCCTCTTCCTCCTCCTCTTCCTCCCCTCCGTCTGAAACATGAGACCCGAGAACTACCGTTCTGCTCAAACACCATGAGAATCCAGGCATCAAAACGTCTCGAGATCATGTCTGATTTCAATAACCCCCCCTCCCTCCCTCCCTCCCTCCTCCTCCTCCTCCTCCTCCTCCTCCTCATCCCCCCCTTCCATTACGATTCGACATAAAAAGTTATGGCGCACATAAAGCGACTATAGCAGCCTAATTGCCACTGTTAGAAAAGTTTCACGCAGCTGCAGCAGCCTGCCAATAAACCTATGTGACGTTCATGGATCTCGAGGCTGGCAGCTCGAGGTGAGGGGGGGGGGGGGGTCACGGGGTGGTGGTGGTGGTTTGAAAAGTGCAAGTTTTAGAAAACATTCCGTCTATGCGGAAATGAGGGGGGTGGGGGGATCATGCTACTCTGAAAAAAGCTGACATGGGGGAAAAGGGGGTGTTGCCACTTTTTAAAAGTGCCTCCAAAATGCTAAGAACATAACCTTTTGAAATTGCTACAACTCTCACTTTGTGGAAACGGGTGGGTGGGGGGGGACAGAAAATGTTTCGACTCCGTTGCCCTGGAAACGGTCTAAATAGGAACTTTTCCTAAAAGCGGCTCCCAAGGTGGACCTTTTCAAAAAGCACTCCAAAAGCACTCCATTGGAATTCGGTGGGGGAGATCCAACTTTTTTGAAAATGCACCAACTCTGTCACCATGGAGATTGGGGGGGGGGGGGGGGGGGGTGCAACTTTTTGAAAATATTCCAACTTTGCCTCAATGAAAACATGGAAAACACAACTTTTTTGAAAAGGCCCTGACTCCACATACGCAGTACAAGGGAAATGTAACTTTTCAAAAATGCAGCTTTGTGTCGAGGACTAATCCAATTTAAGTTTAGATTTGAAAAAAAATGCTACTTTTCTAAAACGCTACATTGTGTGTGGTTTCATTACAAAAAAAAAAAAAAAAAATGACAAACTGCACCCGACATTTTCAAAAAGTGGAACTTCTCAGAAACGCCAAATCCTCACTTGAAGTTTATTTTATGACATTTTCTGCAGACACGCTAACAATTTGGGAAACATGTTCAACTTGAATTATTTCACTAAGAAAGGCCAGAATTTATTGTAATTCAAGCCGAATTAAAGCCGTTGTGACAAATCCCAGGATTCCTACTGGATCAAACATTTTTTCAGAAGTGCAGATTGAAAGCAGAGTTATTACAGTGACACGCAACGGCAAAAAAACCCCAAAACAAACAAACCCCAAACCTGTTTGTTTCATTGGTTTATTACACAACAAACATGTGGGAGCCGACGGGAACACGCAGAAACACCAGACGTCCACACGACGTTGTGATTAAACTTGCACACAGAAATCAAAGGAGGAGCTGCAGGTGTTTCTAATCCCGCCGCTATCTTGCGTGAGGAGGAGGAGGAGGAGGAGGAGGAGGAAGAGGAGGTGCAAAAATGTCGGGCGCTTAATCTCCCCCAGAATGCATCTTGATAGGATCTCCTTTCGTCACGCCCACTTTGATGTTTGCAAAAATTGCTGCTTTCCAAAGCGGATGGATGATGTCATAAAGGGGAGGGGGGGGGGGGGGGGGGTTCTGTTTACATTCTTCGCCGAAACCTATGCGAGCGCTCCGACGTCCCTGACTCCCCGAAGGCCACGCCGTTCCGACAATCTGCGCCGGCCAAACAACAGATTTTCTCGCCGTCATGCGCGGCGGCGCAGCTGCAAGCCTCGGGAAGTCACATGGAACCTGAAATGTTTTTTTTTTTTTTTTTTACAGACGGAGGAATGCGGGAAGCCGGTCGCCAACGACAACGACGACGTTTTCGACGAACTCGTTCAAGTTTTTCATTTTCAAAAAGTTGCATTTTCAATGCTACCACTCTGTCGCCATGGAAACAGGGTCAATTGAAAAAAAAAAATTCACAGCTACCAAGGTAAACTTTTTTAGATGCACTCCAAGTCCCACGTTAACAGGGGAACATTTTGAAAATACTCCCACTTTGTCTCAATGGAAATGGGGGGGGGGGGTGTAACTTTTTGAAAATATACAGACTCTGTCTCCTTGAAAACGAGGGTAAAAATACTTTTTGAAAATGCTCGGTCTCCATGGACACAAGAGAGAACGAGACTTTTAAAAAACTGCTCCAACTCGATCGTCGTGTTAACGCAACTTTTTGAAAACGCTCCGAATTCATCGCCATGGAAACAGGGTCAATTGAAAACTGTTCACGGCTACCAAGGTAGAACATTTTTAGATGCACTCCAAGTCCCGCGTTAACGGGGGAACATTTTGAAAATACTCCCACTTTGTCTCCATGGAAACAGGGGGGGGGGGGGGGTGTATGCAACTTTTTGAAAACACACCAACTCTGTCTCCTTGAAAACGAGGGTAAAAATACTTTTTGAAAATGCTCGGTCTCCATGGACACAAGGGAGAACGAGACTTTTAAAAAACTGCTCCAACTTGGTCGTCGTGTTAACGCAACTTTTTGAATACGCTCCGACTTCATCGCCATGGAAACAGGGTCAATTGAAAACTGTTCACGGCTACCAAGGTAGAACATTTATAGATGCAGTCCAAGTCCCACGTTAACGGGGGAACATTTTGAAAATACTCCCACTTTGTCTCCATGGGAATGTAACTTTTTGAAAATACACAGACTCTGTCTCCTTGAAAACGAGGGTAAAAATACTTTTTGAAAATGTTCGGTCTCCATGGTCACAAGGGAGAACGAGACTATTCAAAAACGGCACCAACTCTGTCGTCGCGTTACCCAGTGAAAACGCAACTTTTTGAAAACGATCCGACTTCCATCGCCATGGAAACGGGGTGAACCAAGCCATTTTGAAGTGCTTATTCGATATGTATATATGTGCGAGTAGATGAACACCACCACCAACCACCACCCAGCATTTTGGTCATTTTGGTGTAAACCCCAAAACTTTTCTTAAAAAAAAAAAAATCCCCTCCTGCGCCCCCCGGTGGAGAATACGCGAACTCCTGGAACACCTGTGGCGTCTGCAGCCTCTTCCTGCCAATCAAACACATGTTGCGGTAACGTTTTAGTGTCGGGCCAGATTGCTTATTTCCTCCGCAAACATAAAACCCTGCGACATAAATTCGGCGCATGCAGTCATCATGACTCATGGATTTTTCAAGCCCGAGCCATCGGGGATCGTTAATTTCGCGGGCGAGAGCCAAAAGGACGAAAACAAGAAAAGAATCGGCGTTTTCTCCGTCCGAAACTGTAATGGAGTTAACGCTCCGAGAAGGTCCGACACGAAACAGCTTCCACATGGCGAGAGATAATAAAAAACAAAAAAAAAAACAAACGCCGTGGCGTCATGTGGGCACGCGAAAGTGAGAAAAATGGCTGCCAGATGCCGTATCTGAGCTATAAAAAAAAAAAGAATTAATGATGTACATTAATGTTTTATGTGCCTCCTTTTCTTTGCTTCCATGAACACTATATAAAAAAAAAAAAAACACAATCAAAAAAAATACTGATGTCATTTTTTGAGAACTTTTTGAACCCGCCGACCTTTGACCTCGTTTAGCGGCGTGGCGGCGGCGGCATACCTTCCACACAGCTGAGCCTGGCAACGCAAACCGAGCGCGGCCAGGCAGAAAGAAACGCGGCGTTAAAAAAAAAAACAAACAAAAGAAAAAAACAACGAAAGTTTGTTTGTCGGGAATCAAAGAACTCCCCGTTCCGCTTTCAACCGGAGCCAGGCGGCATGTAGCAATTAAGCTAATCTATTAAAACACGCGGCGGCTTTTAACCCTTCAGAGGAAAGGAAACCCCTCCGAATTAGAGGGGAAAAAATGTGGGACTATGTGACACTTGTATCCGTCAAAACGCACAAATAAATCCCATTTATTTCAAATAAATAAACAAATAAGGCCTTCTCGCGACTGTAATTTGACACCAGCCTCATTCGGCACACAAAGTTTAACACAAAATAGTTAAACGTGTCCTTTTCTTTCGGAATACGGTGCAATTTCATCTTAAATAGGTCGGGATGGTAAAATAGAGTTGCGAGCATCGTCGAATTTTAAATTATTCTTTACGCCGATGATGAAAGTTTCTATATTTTTGGCCCAAAAATATACAAATTACGACCAAAAAAAAAAAAAAGACAAATTTTGAAGAAAAATCGCAACAAAGCCAATGTAAATGTCTCTGTAAATTAAAAATAATACCGTCAAATATCAAAAAAAAAATCTCGTAATTTGACACCAGCCTCACAGATGGAAAGCCATTAGGACTAAATCTATTTGAAAAAAACAAAAAAGGACTAAAATCTCAACATAAAGCCAATTCTTCTCTGTAAATTAAAAATAATACCGTCAAATATATACATTCACGCTTTTTTTCCCCCTCGTAATTTGACACCAGCTTGGTGGAATGCCATGAGGACTAAATCTAATTGACAAATAAAAAAAATAAAAAAAACGCACGTTCAGTCGCATAAACAAACACGACGAGCAAAGAACCAGAAAGACATTTTTAATGAATCACAGCCAGTTATTTCCAACAATGTGCAACGTTGCGAGTTCAGACTCGCCCGGATCAGACGGGTCCCGTCAGGCCTTTGGAGGGGGGGGGGCGGGGCTTAGCCCAGACCAGCTTGTAGTAATTAAGCCGGGGAGAGGGGGTGGGGTCAGAGGTCACGAGGGGAAAAACCTGGCAGTCTGGTCCACAGTTGAAATTCCCTCGTGAAACTTCTCGAATTAGCGATTGGAAACGTTGGCGTCACACGTTTACACACACACACACATATATATATATAAAAAGAAAGAAACAAAAAAAGCTAATAAATTAAGTCAGAACAGCGGTGATGCTCCCGCCGCCGTGCACCCCCCCCCCCAAGATTTCCCTTCAAATCCTCACGGTGCGTTCAGGTGCAAGCCAGGAAAGTAGGGGGGGGGGGGGGTAAAAATACAATTGGCCACTTCACCACGTTGATATGAGGCTCAAAACTTTCTTGTTTTTTTTTTTTTTTTCGGAACGCCGCTGACCTCGGGTTGAGCGCGTGACGCCTCGAGTCCCACCCCATTAAGGTGCATTCCAACAAAAGAAACAAGGCACGCTCCACTTTTTTCCGGAGGAGGAATTATGCAACCGGTGCTTTTTTTTTTTTTTTTTAACAGGCTTGTGTGCCACATGAATGAGCGCCGCCGCCGCTTCCAAAGCTCTTGGCTGCGAGCGACGGGGATTAATGGGAGCAGAGAGAGAGAAAAACCACACCGAGTTTTTTTGTTGTTGTTGTTGTTGTTGTCCCCCCCCCCCCTTCCCTTTTGTGGCCTTGCCCTGCGCTACGCCGCTCCGTCGTGCAGGCTGGTGTGCAGCGTGACGGAGAACATGGCCTCCCACTGCGTCCTGACCCAGGCCAGCAGGCCCTGGAGGAGCTCGCCGCCGTCGGAGCGCACGCACCACGTCCGCTCCTGCTTCACCGTCTGCGGGGGGGGGGGGGGGGGGACGCGGCGTGAGGCGGTGTTGAGGAGGTGGTGGGGGTGGGGGGGTGGGGGGGGGTAGAGTACCCACCTCGTCGTAGAGCTTGATGTCCACGCGGCGGCGGTCCGGCGGCCACAGCAGCACCGAGCTCACGCAGCTGATGGGCAGCGTCTCCAGCACGGCGTGGCCGCCGTGGCTCCACTGGTGGTCCTCCTGCAGCAGGTAGAGCGTCTCCCGGGTCGCCAGGACGGTCAGCGGCGTCCACACGTCCCCTGGAAGCACACGCACACGCGCACACACACACACACACACACACACACACACACACACACACACACACACACACACACACACACACACACACACACACACACACACACACACACACACACACACACACACACACACACACACACACACACACACACACACACACAAACGTCTTACGGGTTAACGCTTTTAACGGAAACAATGATATTACCAGATACAACCGACTGCTGATACGACGTGTGGCCAAAAAGTACCTGCTCAGGTATCGAAAGCGTTCAGGTGTGGCGGGGATTTCCCCGTTTCCATGGAAACGGGCTGTTTTCAAAAACTTTTTCCCCCTCCCCCGTTTTCCATAGAAACTGAAAACGGGGTTGTTTTCAAAAACCTTTGCATTCCCCCCCCATTTCCAAGTAAACCAAGTCAAAGCATTTTTCAAAAGTGCGCACATTTTCGTCCGTTTCCATGGCGACAGAGCCGAAGCGTCTTGAAAAAGTTGCGTCCCCTCCCCCCGTTTACGAGGAAACAGTCGGAGGGTTTTGAAAAAAGTTGCATTTTCACCCATTTCCAAGGAGATGGAGTGTTTTCAAAAACTTGCGTTTCCCCCTCCCCCCGTTTTCCATAGAAACTGAAACGGGGTCGTTTTCAAAAACCTTTGCATTACCCCCCACCATTTCCAAGGAAACCGAGTCGAAGCATTTTTCAAAGTGCGCACATTTCCGTCCGTTTCCATGGCGACAGAGCCGAAGCGTCTCGAAAAAGTTGCATCCCCTCCCCCGTTTACAAGGAAACAGTCGGAGGGTTTTGAAAAAAGTTGCATTTTCACCCGTTTCCAAGGAGATGGAGTGTTTTCAAAAAGTTGATTGCCTCCCCCTGGAAACTGAGACAGGGCATTTTCAAAAAGTGGAGCTTAGGACCTGTGGTGAGCATACGCAGTGGCAGAATTTCAGAAAAGTTGCATTTCACCCCCCGTTTCTACGGAAACTGAGTTGAAGCATTTTTCAAAAGTTTTCCCCCCACCCCTTTTCCACCGAACAGAGTTGGAGCATTTGGAAAAAAGTTGCATTTTCATCCGTTTCCAAGGACACGGAGTGTTTTCAAAAAGTTTACCCCCCCCCCCGTTTCCATGGAAACAAGACGGGGCATTTTCAAAAAGTGGAACTTAGGACCTGTGGTGAGTATACATAGTAGCAGTATTCAGAAAAGTTGCATTTTTCCCTCCCCCTTTTCCAAAGAAAGAGTCGGAGCATTTTGAAAAAAAGTTGCATTTTCGTCCGTTTCCAAGGAGACAGAGTGTTTTCAAAAAGTTGCATTTTCACCCGTTTCCAATGCTGATGGAGTTGGAGCATTTTCAAAAAGTTGCCTCCCCCGCACTGTCAAAAAGTCTCACCGTGGCGTTTTTCAGCGGCCAACACCCAGAAAAAGCAACGAAAGAGACGCGTTCTCCGGAGCGACCAATCAGGCGCCTTGGCACTTTTCTGAATCATCTCACCGCACGTGAACTCAGGCGAGGGAACACTTTTGTCAACATTGAGTAAATCACCTTGTGCAGATTTTTAACGCCGGTCCTGAGCCATTAATGTTTGGAGGGTGACGAGCTGGAAGAGGCAGATCAGGACCTGCTGGAGTGACGGAGCTGCAAATTCCTAAAAGTTGCCCTGAAGCGCCTTGTGGGTTTTATTTGCAGAGTCATCGCCCCGATAAATACAGACGACCGCCGCCGAGTTCAGACAAGATTCCTTCCGTCGCTCGTCACGACTGAAATCCACTTTTTTTTATAGTTACTCTAGTATTTAGTTACTCTGGTATTAGTCATTCTAAGGGTTTTTTTTTTTTACCTCTCTCTGATATATAGCAGGTTTTCGAAACTTTACACGATAACATTTCAAGTGAAGCATTTTGTGCTTTTGTTCCGGAAAAGTTTCACGTTTGCGCTGCATCATTTTGAAAATAGTGCTGAAAACGATGTAGTTAGAATTTTAGGCGACACAGTTTCGAATAGTTGCGTTTAATTCCATTCCGACAAATTGCGCATTTTCAAAAAGTTGCATTTTTGCACGCTTACATGGAGTCGGAGCATTTTCTCAATTCACACAACAGTCGTAGCATTTTTCGAAAATTCCACTTTGAGATCCAGTTTCAAAAAGTTGTGTTTTCACTCATTCAACATAACGATTGAGTCAGAGAGCTTTTTAAAAAATTTGCATTTTCCCTCGTTTCCACAGAGGCAGAGTCACAATGTTTTCAAAAAGTTGTGCTTTTGAATGTATACACGACGATGAGTGGGAGCATTTTCAAAAAGTTGCATTTTTTGTCGGTTTACACATCAACAGAGTCTGAACATTTTCAAAAAGTTGCGTTTTTTTTCATTATACACAATGATGGAGTCAGAAGATTCCCCCAAATTTCCCTTTTGTCAATTCATGCAACATTTCCAAAAAATACCATTTGGGATCAGTTTTCAAAAAGTTGCACTTTCGCCCATTTATACAACCATCGAGAACGTTTTTCCTACCGTTTCTATGAAGGTGTATAATTCTCAAAATGTTGCGTGTTTGCCTGTTTACATGACAGCGTCGGAGCATTTTCAAAAAGTTGCATTTTGCCCAATTACGCAGTCAGAATTGCTTTTGAAAAGCTGCATTTCCCCCCCTCCCCGTTTCCATGGAGTCCAAGCATTTTCAAAAAGTTGCGTTTCCCCCCTCCATTTCCATGGAGACAGCATCGGAGCTTTTTTCAAAAAATTTCACCTTGGAACCCCTTTTCAAAAAGTTGCATTTTAAGTTTACTCCGAGCCCCGTTGTCATGTAAACAGACCCTCGAAACGCAACAAAAGTTGCATTTTCACTTGAAAACGTTGAACCGTGGAGCCATTTTTTTTTTTTTTTTTGGCTGCAACAACTGGAACCACAGTCGCGTGTTGAAATGCGTCTCGTCCCAGATCTGTTCATCTTCTCGAGTTATTAATGTGACACATCGCATCTTGAAGTCATATCTTCTCCAGACTTTTCAAATCATTTGATGTAAAAAAAACAAACAAAAAGAAAGAAACATACAAACATCGTTTGATGGAAAACAAGGAAGAACAATTTTGAGAATTTTGTTTGCAGTTTTACAGTTTTTTTTTTAAAAATCACCTTGCAGGACGAAAGCCAGGATGTAGAAGAACTGCAGCTGTCCGTCCTCCACATCTGCTTGGATGTCATCACATACCAAAGGCCTGGAGAGGCAGACAACACACACACACAGAAAAATTTGTTTTTGTAGTGCGAAAAACAAATATCTGTTTGTTGAACCGAGTGACGAATTAAAAAAAAAATTAATGTGCAGCTTGAGAGGAACCCAATGGAATGGCTGTAAACATTTCACGAGTGTACGATCGATTTGAGACACGTCACTCACCATTACACAATACGCACCCATTACAAAGCAAAAAAATTCTACAATTTTCCAAAACTTGAAGCTTTATGGTTTTAAAACGGCAGAAGATAGAAAAACGACGTTTCAGATCTGAAGTCTCGACGTGAAAGTATGGCCAAGCAGCATGGCGTTAAAATGGTGCTATTATTTTTTATAAAAGAAAAAAAAAATCCTATTCACTTTGAATGGGGAATTTTTCAGTTTTTTTTTTTTTTTTTGTGGAAATGTTTTGCCAAATTGTTAAGAAAAGTCATACCACATTTGTCCCAAATTAGTTTGCATGTTTTGATTTGCTTTGTGTGTCAATCAACCCAAAATTTTTGGAACATTTCTTGGGACATTTTTGACAAAATCCCATCATCTCTGAATGACAAATTTTTTTAAACAGGTCAACGAACACTTGAGGTTTCTGGTTTGACGCGTATGGCTGATTATAAGTAGTGCATACATATATATATGTCTGTGTGTATGGTGGAGGGAGCATCATGGGTTGCAGCTGCTTTGATCTGGACTGTGGTTGAAGGTCTGTCGACAACATCAGAGCTTTAAAGTCGTTAACGGGGTGCCGACAGACTTCACGCCCACTCGGAGTGTTTAGTTTCCCGAGTGGGAACTGGAAATTGATATTTATTTAAACCTCGCTCGGTGGCATCAAACGAGCTTTAACGACACACACAAAGCTTTTTTTTCGTTTCCCGATCAATTTGCACCGGTTTTCTGGGAAGAACTGGTGCAAAGAGGGGGGGGGGGGGACGCACGCACGCTGGGGGGATTTTTCCGCAAAGTGCCACACGTGTTGCAGATTAAAATGCGGTTTCCCAGCTAATTTAGCGGGGCCTGTTTTCAGAAAACAAAGTGGAGAGAAAAGGAAAAGCTGATTGTAATCAAGTAAAGATGTGGTGCCCCCCCCGCCCCCCCCCCCCCCCCCCCACACACACCAGAGGTGGTGCTCCGGCGTCAGCCTGGTGGTGGAGATGGACTGCAGCTTGCTGTCCGCCTTGTGGGCCATCTCGCGGACGATTCCTGCGGGAGAAACCACATTTTAACCATTTTTAATGACATTTTATCTGCTGTTTTCAGGGTGTAAAACTAACATCTTCTGGGTTGTTTTTTTTTTTTCACAATAAAAGTAACTGGATTCCTGTGGCCCAGAGGAGCCGACGTCGCAATGCAACCGGTCGCGGTTTGATGTTGTGTTGTGGCCTTTGCGTTTGTGTTGGGAGCTTTTTGCCGCTTTGATGTGGCTTTGTGCCGTTGTGTTTCTTTTTGCTGTTGTGTTTTAGCTTCTTGCCGTCGTGGTTTTTCATTGTTTAGTTATTGCTTTTTGCTGTTGTGTTGTTGCTTTGTGCTGTTGCATTGTAGCTTTTTGCCGTTGCCTTGTTGCTTTGTGCTGTTGCCTTGTAGTTTTTAGCTGTTGCCTTGTAGTTTTTTGCCATTGCATTGTAGTTTTTTGCAGTTTAGTTGTAGATTTTTGCTGTTTTGTTGTAGAGTTTTGCATTTTGCTTCGTACTTTTCTGCTGTTGCCTTGTAGTTTTTTTTGCTGTTGGCTTTGTACTTTTCTGCTGTTGCTTTGTACTTTTCTGCTGTTGCTTTGTACTTTTCTGCTGTTGCTTTGTACTTTTCTGCTGTTGCCCTTGTAGTTTTTTTGCTGTTGCTTTGTAGTTTTTTTGCTGTTGCTTTGTACTTTTCTGCTGTTGCCTTGTAGTTTTTTTTTGCTGTTGCCTTGTAGTTTTTTTGCTGTTGCGTTGTGGATTCTGCGGTGGCACTGTGGCGTTGGCCCTTCCTGGCCACCGTACATTTAACACTAAATTGAGATGGACTGGGGGGGAAGACGGGGATTCACAGTACATCTCCACATTCCTCCTGGAAATGACCCCACATGCCGGCCAAACGGCAGGACGGGCGTTCAAACAACACCGTCCTGAGACATCCATACGGCGGGGAACGAGGTCAGAGCAGAAAGCAGAAGGTGTGGTCGCCTGAGAGGCGCCTTAACGTATAAAAGGGACCAAATCGGAGACTTGTATCATGAAAAGGGAGGAAGGCCTCCGGTTGCAGGTGTGAGATTTCAGCCCCATTGAGCGAAAAGGGTGAGAAGACGCCGAGGACACAAAGGGCCGGGGTCACGCCGGCAGTCATCCATTGCGGCGTGTCACCCGGTGTGACAACGATACGCGGCGGGGTCGTGTTCCCTGCGGCGCGGCCTTGCAGGAGAAGTCTGAAGAGGCGGGACTTCAAAGGCTTCACAAAGGACAGCTCTCCGCGCGCCGCACACATTTCTTGGACTTCGATCTTTTTTTTTTTTTTTACAAAAAACACAATGGAGAATCAGCAGATTTTACCCTGCAGTGCGACAATCGAGCAAAAGTCGTCTAAATATGTTGGATTTCATTTTAAAAAACAGGTCATAAATGTAACCAAATGAAAGACAAACATGCCGATTAAGCTAGTACAAGACAAAGCACTCTAATATTTTGTCTGTATTGGATAAATCCATTTAAACATAAAAAAAAAGATTTAGATGAATCAAAATAAATGAAAAAATTGACCACAGGATGTAGAAATAATAGAGTCCAATCAATGATCAGTAGCGAACCTTTGGAAAAACCTCAACCTTTTCAACTCATTTTGCTGACAATCGACTGGAAAATGTTATTAAAAAAAGCCATTTCAAATACTAATTGGACATATAATCGACAAATAGAGGATTTCTCTCAAACAAAAGAACAAAAAAAAAAAAAAAGAAATCACTAGAACCAACAAAAACATGTATTAAAGGCCTAGTGAAATGTAAAACGCTACTTTGCAAAAAACGATAGTTGGGGTCTACTTCTAAGGTTCCTCCGACTCTGCCCCACCACTGTTGTCGCATAACAAAGTTATTTGAATTTTGAATCTCAGCCGAGGAAGTCGGGGGAATCCTTCTTCGTGGGCGTGACATCACGAGTTGTGCAGATCTCCATCTGTTATGTTTATATCGGCTTGTTTCCTCTTAAATATCCAAGTTTTTATACAGTGTTTTGAAGTTATAGTCGGCGTTTTATGAGCCTTGATGAAAGATTGAGCTTGGAAGAGACCGAGAGAGGAGAAAAGGAGCACGGGCTGGCGGGAGAGGCTAGCTCGTGCGGCTAGCGGGAGCCGCTAGCTCGGGCGGCTAGTGGCTAGCGGGAGTTACTAGCTCGGGCGGCTAGCGGCTAGCAGCTAGCGGGAGCTATGATGATGCCCGATGATGATGAAATATGGTTAAATTCAGCCTCTTCGTGGTCAAAACTCTGATCCTCCATAATGTAAACACAACTTGGGCGTGTGCACAACTCGTGACGTCACTCTATTATTGTCAGAAGCTCCGCCCAGCAGCGGAAATACCAACGTTTATCGGCTATTTTCTCGCAGATTGCCGTGTTTTAACATTTTACCCTTCGGCCAGTTAGCATAAAAATGTTACTAGAAGCGACAGCCAGAGTGTTTTGGAAATTTTCATTTCACTAGGACTTTTAAAGCTGCTGTATGGTGGCGGCGGCATCACGGTT
>NC_137673.1:7928432-7962806 GCF_963422515.1 Blennius ocellaris | reverse complement strand
TCGCTGGCTAACGGGTTTGACAAACGTCCCGACACTCCGCGGCGGCGAGCGTTGCCCCAAAGCGAGTCGAGGAACCCGCTTCTGCTCTGGTCTGTGTCACCGCAGAGATGTTTGACACGTCAGACGGGGGGGGGGTTGAGGGGTTGAGGGGTGGAGGGGGTTAGATCCTTTAGATGTTCCAAGCTTTTTTCCAAAGCAAAAGCTGCCCGTCGTTAAGCCTCCGTTTTCAGTAAACGAGGAACAAACAGAGTCCTGTTATCTGTCACGTTCCAATAATGGAAAAAAAAAAAACAAAAAACAAAACAAACGAAGCTCGGAGTTCCAGAAAGTTGTCCCCCCCCCCTATAACCACATCCTTCCTCCCTCTCCCGGCCAGCGTCCATTCCACTTGTGGTATTTTTTTTTTTTTTTGTTGTTGTAGTTGAGAGGACGCATGAGGTTCGTTCTTTTTTGAGAGGGGTTATCGGTTAGATTTTCGGGAAAAAAAAAAAGAAAAATTCTTGAAAACGGGACGGAGACGGACCGGGCGAAAAAAAATCGAACTTGTTCTTTGTTTTTTGTTTTTTTTTTCATTTGTCTTATCAGATTCAGGGGGAGCGAAACGGCAGAAAACGACACAGGCCTCACTTCGTCTGAAATTTGCGTCACGAAAAGCAGACATATGGTAAAGTAGTCGTTTGTGAAGGGGGGGGGGGGGGGGGGGGGGGGGGTGGGGGGGTAAATACATTACAGTCATTCCAATTTGCTTTATAGAGAAAATAGAAAAGCCCAACATATCCACAAGAGCAAGCAGGTGTGTTTGCGACCGTGGAAAGGAAAAACTCCCTCTAACTTTTTTTTTTTTCCTTTTCAATAATACAGTAATCACAGTGATCTAAATATTTTCCAACTGCCACGAGATTAAACCAGCCTGAGCAGCAACAGAGCAAAAACCAAAATAATCACAAAAGCAAAAACAAAAGGACATAAAAAACAAAGAAGAAAAAAAACACAAAAAATAAATAAATAAATAAATAAAAAGCTGTGGTATCTGTTCGATAAAAACGTATTACAAGCAGAGATGTCAGAATTGACAGAATTATACAGGACAGACATAATCTTTCAGATGTTTCAAGTATGTTGGGGGGGGGTTTTCTCACTCTCTTTACCTGTCAGGGCGGCGAAGAAGCGCTTGCAGCGGCCGCTGTCCCTCACCAGCAGCGTGTAGGCCCCGCCCCCCGCCTCGCCGAACTCCATGTGGATGGTCTGCGACGCCAGGCCCACCTCCAGGCAGCACAGCTCCAGGACCGGGTGCTGGCCCTCGTCCGCAGCCAGTCGCCCAGGTGGCCCCTGTCGGGAGCGCACCATTCCTCGCAAATGTGCTCGCAAGATGTGACCCCCACAAAAACCCCGGCGCCGGTTACGCAACCGCCGCCACATCCCAAAACCCGGGGGGGAGCGCCGCGGGCGCTTTCCTGCACAACGCTCAAGAACCTGCTGCCAGGCAGCGAGGACTTCAGTCCGCTCAACCTGTCGACATGTCCCGGACGCACGACTGGAGCTCCACCGCGACAAATAGCAATTTGAGGCGAGGAAATAGTCATTTGAGGCCACAAAATACTCATTTGTGGCCAGAAAATACTAATTTGAGGCGAGAAAATACTAATTTGTGGCCATAAAATACTCATTTGAGGCGAGAAAATACTAATTTGTGGTTATGAAATACAAACTTGAGGCCACAAAATACTCATTTGAGGCCATAAAATACTCATTTGTGGCCATAAAATACTCATTTGAGGCGAGAAAATACTAATTTGTGGTTATGAAATACAAACTTGAGGCCACCAAAATACTAATGAGGCCATAAAATACTCATTTGTGGCCATAAAATACTCATTTGTGGCCATGAAATACTAATTTGAGGTGAGAAAATACTCATTTGTGGCCATGAAATACTAATTTGAGGTGAGAAAATACTCATTTGTGGTTATGAAATACAAACTTGAGGCCACAAAATACTAATGAGGCCATAAAATACTCATTTGAGGCCATAAAATACTAATTTGAGGCCATAAAATACAAATTTGAGGCGAGAAAATACTCATTTGTGGCCATAAAATACTAATTTGAGGCGAGAAAATACTCATTTGTGGCCATAAATACTAATTTGAGGCCACAAAATACTAATTTGAGGCCACAAAATACTAATTTGTGGTTATGAAATACAAACTTGAGGCCACAAAATACTAATTTCTGGCCATAAAATACATCCTTGTGGCCATAAAATACTCATTTGAGGCCATGAAATACTAATTTGAGGCGAGAAAATACTCATTTGTGGTTATGAAATACAAACTAGAGGCCATAAATACTCATTTGTGGCCATGAAATACTAATTTGAGGTGAGAAAATACTAATTTGTGGTTATGAAATACAAACTTGAGGCCACAAAAATACTAATGAGGCCATAAAATACTCATTTGAGGCCATAAAATACTAATTTGAGGCCATAAAATACTAATTTGAGGCCACAAAATACTAATTTGAGGCCACAAAATACTAATTTGTGGTTATGAAATACAAACTTGAGGCCACAAAATACTAATTTCTGGCCATAAAATACATCCTTGTGGCCATAAAATACTCATTTGAGGCCATGAAATACTAATTTGAGGCGAGAAAATACTCATTTGTGGTTATGAAATACAAACTAGAGGCCATAAAATACTCATTTGTGGCCATGAAATACTAATTTGAGGTGAGAAAATACTAATTTGAGGTGAGAAAATACTAATTTGTGGTTATGAAATACAAACTTGAGGCCACAAAATACTAATGAGGCCATAAAATACTCATTTGAGGCCATAAAATACTAATTTGAGGCCATGAAATACTAATTTGAGGCCATAAAATACTCATTTGTGGTTATGAAATATATAGTTATGGCCACAAAATACTAATTTGAAGTCACAAAATAGTAACTTGAGGACATGAAATACAAACTTGAGGCCATAAAATACCAATTTGAAGTCACAAAATACAAACTTGGTGTGACAAAATACTAATTTGAGGCCATGAAATAGTAATTTTAGATCACAAAAATTAATTTGAGACCACAAAATGTTACTATTGTTTCATATTTCTATCTCTTTGCCACAAATGAGTATTTTATATGTACACATGATTATCTCCAGGCCACACTGATGTTAAATGGCCTGAAATGTACATTTAATGGCCACAAATGAATCATTTAAAGGGAAACACGACGACTTTATGGCCACGAAATCTCATTTCGACTTCTATTTCAGTCGTCATGTCCGGAAGGAAAACCGTTTTTTGTTTTTTTTAAACTGGGCATTTCTTCGCTTTGTGAATTCAAAAATACACATCAGAGCTTCGCTCACTTTGCATCCGAGGTCATTTCCAGGAAGTAGATGCGCTGGTTTGACCACGACCAGGAGCGAGGGAACCTCGCCGGGCTCCCCGAACTTCACCGCCGACATCTAGAAGAGAAAGAGAAGTTTTGAAAAAATAAATCAATAAAACTAAAGTCACATTCCCGTGGAAGATTGTCGTGTGTTTGCCATTTAATAAAATAATCCTCGTTCTAACAGCGATGGCAGATTATCCAATGCTTGAATGTCAAGAAAAACTAAAGTGGAATTTATTTTAAAAATGTACTTTTAACAAATGGACAACACTTTTGAAAAGGACAAACTAAGGTGGCGTTTTCAAATTGTCGTAATTTTCATCAAAAGGAGGGGGGAAAAAATACAATCAAATAAAAATGGGGGAGGAGAAAGAAAAAACAGGAAAAAAAGAATGAAAAATTAAGAAAGAAAATGGGAAAGTGAAAAAAAGAAACGAAAAAAGAAAAAACTAAATAAGAGGGAAAAAAACAAAGGAAAAAGAATGAAAAATGAAAGAAAAGACAAAAAATAAAAAAAAGGGTGAAAAAGAATACAAGCAAAAAGGAACAAAAGAAAATGAAAAAGAAAACAAGGGAAAAGGGAAAAAAAAGGAAAGAAAAAAGGGGGAAGGAAAAAAGAATGAAAGAAAAAACAAAGTAAAAAAAAAAGAAAAAAGGGTGAAAAAGAAAAGAAAATGTGAAAACAAACCAGGGAAAATAAAAAAAACAAAAACAAAAGGATAAAAGGGAGAAGACACCGGCCATCATTTTCTTCTTTATTTCTCTTTTTCTTCCTTCTTTCTAAGATCCCTTCTTTATTTGATGAAGAAAAGAAGTTTGGAGGAGGAGGAGGGAGAGGAGGAGGAGAGGACGAAGAGGACGAAGAGGAAGAGGAGGAGAGGAGGGAAGCGAAAGAGGAGGAAGAGGAGGAGGGGAGGAGGAAGAGGAGCCCAGCTGACTCCTGGGAGATTTACTGATGACGGCGTGAAACGGCACGGCGGAGAGAGGAGCGACTTTTAAAAGTTAGGGCCCAGGGACTTTTTAAAACCGCTACGGCGGAAAACAAAAAAAAAAAACGCCACCTCTCCGAGACGCTGCTACTGTGCGTGAGCCGTGATAAATATTTGTTCTGCCAGGGTGGAAAAACACCCATGATGCAACAGTTTGGGTGGGCGAAGAGACAATGGCTCAGAGGGTGGAACTTTTTGAAAGGAGTCCAACTCTTACTCCATAGAAGCGGAGCAAAACACACAAAGGTTTTGACACAACGCTTTCCAAAGGCAGAACGCAACTTTCGTTGTGTTTCGACAACGGTGCTCGGAGTAAACTGAGGAAGCAACTTTTTGAAAAGGTATCCCGAGGTGAAACTTTTTGAAAATACTCCAACTGCAGTCTCCATGGAAATGGGGTAGAACGCAACTTTTTGAAGGCGGTAAGACTCAGTCTCCATGGAAACTTTTTAAAAATGGTCTGACTCCATTTCCACGGAAATGGGGAAGAACGCAACTTTTTGAAAGAGGCATGACTCTGTCTCCATGGAAACGGAGGAAAGTAGAACTTGCAAACCACATTATTTTCTGCGTCTCTGCCCTTTCTGGGGAAACGTTTTCCGAACGTTGTCATGGAAACAGGACTTCAGAAAAGTGACTCGATTTCATTGGAATTCAGGTTTGAGTGCCAGTTGTTTTTGCGTAAACGTTTTATAACGGCGAGTCTGGACTCTCACACCGACCTTGAGGAAGCAGCGCAGCTCCTCGTCTTCCTCTTCGAAAACTTCCACGTCCAGGAAGAGCTTGAGCCGATGGTCCACCGAGTCGTAGTCCTCCGACAGGAGGTCCAGCTCACCTGCAGGTCAATACATCAATACATCAATACATCAATAAATCAATACATCAATACATCAATACATCAATACATCAATAAATCAATACATCAATACATCAATACATCAATAAATCAATACATCAATAAATCAATACATCACTGTGGTGAGAGGAGCAGTTTGGCAACAGGACAATTCTTCAACCTTTAGACACTCTAAATCTTTAATGGGGCAGAATTTAGTCTGAAAGGAGGAGGAGGAAGAGGAAGAAGGAGGAGGAGGAAGAAGGAGAAGGAAGAAGATGGAGGAAGAAGAAGAAGAAAGAGTAGGAGAAGAAGAAGAAGAAAGAAGAAGGAAGAAGGAGAAAGAAGAAGAAAGAGAAGAAGGAAGAAGAAGAAGAAGAAAGAGAAGAAGAAGAAGAAGAAAGAGTAGGAGAAGAAGAAAGAAGAAGAAGGAAGGAGTAAGAAGAAGGAAGAAGAAGAAGGAGGAGGAAAAAGAAGAAAGAGAAGGAGAATGAGAAGAAGAAGAATGAGAAGGAGAAGAAGAAGGAGAAGAAGAAGGCGAAGAAGAAGAGGAAGAGGAAGAAGAAGAAGAAGGAGAAGAAGAAGAGGGAGAGGAAAAGGAGAAGAGGAAGAAGAGGGAGAGGAAAAGGAGAAGAAGAAGAAGGCGAAGAAGAAGAAGAGGAAGAAGAAGAAGAAGAAGAGGAAGAAGAAGGAGAAGAAGAAGAAGAAAAAGAGGAAGAGGAAGAAGAAGAAGAAGAAGGAGAAGAAGAAGAAGCGGAAGAAGAAGAAGAAGAAGAAGCGGAAGAAGAAGAGGAAGAGGAAGAAGAAGAAGCTATGATGACATATTGGGATTACATTTAATTTCCTGGGGAAAAAGAAAACATATAAATAAATAGATCAAACATTTAAATAAATAAATAAATCCATTAAACATTTAACTAAATAAATAAATAAATAAATACATTAAACATTTAAATAAATAAATAGCGACAAAAAGTTCAACCTCATGATCTTTTTTAATTTCCTGGGAAAAAAAAACAAAAAACAAAAAAAAACAACAAAAAAAATTTGATTGATTAAAAATGTTACTAAATAAATACAAATCAATTAATTAATTAATTACAAATGAAACTAAATAAACAAACGAATAGCTACAAAAAGTACAAACTGTAATGATCTGGGTATTTTTTTTAATTCCTGGGGAAATAAATAAATATATAAATATTTTTTTTTATTAAAAATGTAACTAAATAAATACAAATTAATTAATGAATTACTTAATTACAAATTAAATTAAATTAATAAACAAATAGCTACAAAAAGTACAAACTGTAATGATCTGGGGTTTTTTTTTTTATTATGGGGGGAAAAAAAACAATAAAAAAGTTATTCAAAATGTAACTAAATAAATACTAATTAATTAATTACTTAATTACAAATTAAATTAAATTAATAAACAAATAGCTACAAAAAGTACAAACTGTAATGATCTGGGGGGGGTTAGTTAATTCCTGGAAAAAAAAACACCCAAAAAAAAAAAAAAAAGAAAAAGAAAAAAAAAAACCACAGATAGTTTTAAAACGGCTGGTTTAGTTTAAGAGCCGTTAGCACTTGGGCTGAAAGCAGCTCAGTCGGTCTCGGACTGGATCAATAAATTGTTTTGTTTTGGCCACTTTGTTGATCCCATCAAATGATATCTTGCATTAAAGCGAAGTTTTCCTGGCAGCCGCCCCGGGGGAGGGAGGGGTACGTGTGGGGTGGGGGTGGGGGGGGGGGGGGGGGGGGGGTGGCACTGACATATTTCTTGGCTTTTATGAACGGCGGCCGTCGCCAACAGCCCCTCATGCAGGAAGGCATTTAAAGAGCAATAAAGCCGGCGGAGGGAGAGATTTGAAACGTTGATGAAGGGTTACGGCTGATCGGGACTGACGGGCCAAAACAAAGCCTTTGATTTGGGTGAAAGGTGTGTGTGTGTGTGTGTGTGTGTGTGTGTGTGTGTGTGTGTGTGTGTGTGTGTGAGCCACAATGGCTGCACTGTATCGGCAGGAGAAAAAAAAAAAAAAACCCCAACCGGAGAAAGCTATTATTACCACTCTCGCTCCAATCTGCCTCGCTTGCAGGCAGATTGGAAGGCTTGTTTTAGCATGCGCCTCGTTTGGAGACGGCGGACAGATTTGGACAGATGTGGACAGATGGTTTCCCAAAACTCACACCCCCCCCCCCCCCCCCCCCCCGTCTCTCCAATTAAGACCTAAATCGGTCTTTATGCGCCGACGTAAAGCGTTTAGACACCGCACCGTTCCAATCCCAAGTAATAAAATACCACTTAGGGTTTTTTTTGTTTTTTATTTTGTTTTTTTTGTTTTTGTTTGGTTTTACTGCCGTTAGTCAGGATTACGAAGCGTTTCGGATGTCGGTTTTGTTGGTTTTCCGGGCCTTGTAAAAACGTGGAGATTTTTTTTTTTTGGCTGCCGTTCGCACCGCAGATGACGCAGCGGACGGGCAAAACTTCAAAAAAGTTTTCCGCGGAGGATGAAGTCGGACCATTTTCAAAGTGCCGCGTTTTCCCTGTTTTCATAAGAGACTGATTCGGGGCTTTTATTTATTTATTTATTTTTCAAAACGTGGCATTGCCCTCCGTTTTGAGGGAGACGGAGTGGTTTTCAAAAGTTGCACGTGTCTTTGGTTTCCATGGTGACGGAGTCAGAGCCCTTCCTAATAGTTGCGTTTTTCCGCATTTCCACAGAAATGGAGGACTCTTATATTCAAAGTGTTGCATTTTCCTCCGTTTATACAGGGACAGGGTTGGAGGGTTTCAAAAAGTTGCATTTACCCCACTTTCATGGAGATGGCATGTTTTCAAAAAGTTGCATTTTACCCCATTTCCATGGAATCAGAGTCCTGGAATATTCTAAATGTTGCCACCAAGACAGTTTCGGACTGGTTTCGAAAAGTTGTGATTCGCCTGTTTCCATGGAGATGGAGTTGGGAGTGTTACTCAAAACATGGCATCTCCCTCCGTTTCCGTGGAGACCGAGTCAAAGTGTACCCTCATCTCTATGGAAACGGAAGTCCCTGGTATATTTAAAAAAGTTGCGATCCACCCCCTCATTTCCATGGAGACGGAGCATTTTTCAAAAAGCTGTTTCTACATTTATATAGAGATGGATAATTTTTAAAAAGTTGCGTTTTACCCCATTTCCATGGAATCAGAGTCCTGGAATATTCTAAATGTTGCCACTAAGACAGTTTCGGACTGGTTTTGAAAAGTTTTGATTTGCCTGTTTCCATGGAGATGGAGTTGGAGCGTCACTCAAAACATGGCCTCTCCCTCCGTTTCCATGGAGACCCGAGTCAAAGTGTTTTGAAAACGATGCATTTTTCCTTGGAGACGGAGCGTTTTTCAAAAAGCTGTTTCTACATTTACATAGAGATGGAGGTTTTTTTTTTCAAAGTTGCATTTTGCCACGTTTCCATGGAAACGGAGCCCTTAGCATAATCAAAGAGTTCCGTTCCAAGTTAAAGTTGCACGAAAGTGGCGATCACTCACTGTCAGGGCTGGCCCGTGCAGCTAGCGGTGGCGTGGCCGTGGCCGTGGCGGTGGCGGCGGCGGGGGTAGCGGCGGCGGTGTAGCTGTAGCTCCCGGCGAGCTCTTCTTTCCCGAGGCTGCGCCCGTCTCCGATGAAGAAGGAGCTGCCCTGGGCCGTGACGAACTCGTTCTCCTCGCTGGCAGCGGCGGCGGCGTCCGGGACGGGGCTGCCGCCCACGCCGTCGACCGCAGTCCGGGCGGCCGCCCTCGCCGTCGGGCCCCGGGGAGTCGTGGACGGGGGTGCTGCTGTACGGCGCCGACTGAACGGCGACCTGGACCACGTGGTCACTCCCACACTCTGGACAAATGTCAGCTTTCCCTGAACAAACAAACAAACAAAACAAAAAACAAACAAACAAAATCAGAAAGTCTCGTTTTCAGAACAGAAAGTTATTAAAAACAAGTCTTATTCACACAGGTACTGATCATATTGACCAACAGTTCTAACATTGGTCTCAGTCGTTTCAATAAAACAAGTTTTAAAAGCCGAGTTGATATCAAAAGGTGAAAATAACAAATAATGATAAAAAAAAAAAAAAAATCACCACTAAAAAAAAACCCTAAAAAAACTGGAGACGTATTCAAATCACGTCATTACTTCATCTGGGAAAATGGACAAAAATGAAAGGACAGATTGAATGAGAGTGTGAAAAATGACAAACAAAGAAAACTATGCAGAAAGAAAGAAAGAAAGAGGACAAAAAAGAAAAGAAAGAAAGAAAGAGAAAAGGGACAAACGAGAAAAGAAAGAAAGTGTAAAAAAGGACAAAAAAGAAAGAAAAATATGCAGAAAGAAAGAAAGAAAGAAAGAGGACAAAAAAGAAAAGAAAGAAAGAGAAAAAGAACAAAAAGAAAAGAAAGAAAATGTAAAAAAGGACAAAAAAGAAAGAAAAATATGCAGAAAGAAAGAAAGAAAAATATGCAGAAAGAAAGAAAGAGGACAAAAAAGAAAAGAAAGAAAGAAAGTGAAAAAGGACAAAATGAAAAGAACGAAAGTGTAAAACAGGACAAAAAAGAAAGAAAACTATGCAGAAAGAAAGAAAGAAAGAGGACAAAAAGAAAAGAAAGAAAGAGAAAAAGGACAAAAAGAAAAGAAAGTGTAAAAAAGGACAAAAAAGAAAGAAAAATATGCAGAAAGAAAGAAAGAAAAATAAAAAAGGCAACAAGGAAAAAGGAATGAAATAGAGAAAAGCTAAAAGGAAAAAAAATAAGATGTTACAAAGGAGAAAAGAGAAAAAGAAAAAAGGAGAAAAAAAACCTTTCATAAGAGGTTGGTGGGTTTTTTCAGCATTACTGAAAGTTTTTCTCGGAACAAATCGTGTTTAAAAGCAACAAGTCGGGTCTGAAAACCATCAATTATTTCATTCTGAGAAGAGAATTCATTATGATCCTCAAAGGAAATCCACTCCTTTCTTTCATTTCTTTTTTTTTTCGGGGGGGGGGGGGGGGGTGATTCTGCAGGCATATAGCTTGGTAAGCCACAGAAAAACAAACTCGGGGCATGTGCAGATTAAAAACAAAGCCTGAAATTTTTTGAACAAAACGGAGCAAATTCGGGGGGGGGGGGGGGGGGGGGGAATGAAAACATGTGTTGGACCAAGCCGGCGCGGCGTGCGAGTACGAGTCCGGGCAGGTCGCGGTTAATGTGGGGTTTGGATGGAGGCGGGGAGGTTTTATCTGCTCAAGATTACAGACCAACACTGCGTCAGAGGTGGAGCCACCAAAGTCAACGTGTGTGTGTGTGTGTGCGTGTGTGTGTGTCATTTGAGATGATTCAGATATGAAGCAAAAGAAAGAAATCTTGTTTACTCCTGTCATTTTTGCATCTTTTAGGGGGGGATTGTGGTTGAAAACAAGTAAACTCCACATAGAAAATCCATCGAAAACGGATAACGTCTCCATGTCTTTCAAAGGTGGAAACTTTCCGTGGGAATAAATGGGAATTTATATGACAAAACGGGCCTAAAGCATGAATTTACCAAGATGAAGTTTGCTCTTAAAGGGGAACTTAGTTTTAAAGACATTATCTTGTAATATATTTAACAAATCACAATGCAGACAAAACAATCCATTAGAATGAAAATTTCCCAGCATAGCGTCCCATAGAAATTGACCTCAAACTTTCCAGACATTTCCTGGAATATTTCCTGAAACTTTCCAGACATTTTCCAGAAACTTTCCTGAAAGTTCCTAGACATTTCCCGGAAACTTTCCAGTCATTTCCTGGGCACTTTCCGGACATTTCCTGGACACTTTCTTGAAACTTTCCAGACATTTCCCAGAAACCTTCCTGGAACTTTTCAGACATTTCCCAGAAACCTTCCTGAAAATGTTCAGACATTTCCTGGAAACTTTCCAGACATTTCCCAGAAACATTCCTGAAACTTTCCAGCCATTTCCCGGAAACTTTCCAGCCATTTCCCTGAAACTTTCCAGACATTTCCCAGAAACCTTCCTGAAACTTTTCAGACATTTCCCGGAAACTTTCCTGAAACTTTCCAGACATTTCCCAGAAACCCTCCTGAAACTTTCCAGACATTTCCCAGAAACCTTCCTGAAACTTTTCAGACATTTCCCAGAAAGTTTCAGGTAAGTTTCCTGGGAAATGTCTGGAATGAATGAATTTACCAAGATGAAGTTTGCTCTATGAGGGGAACTTAGTTTTAAAGACATTATCTTGTAATATATTTTACAAACCACAATGCAGACAAAACTTAATCGGTTATAATGAAAATTTCCAGCCATTTCCCGGAAACTTTCCTGAAACTTTCCAGACATTTCCCAGAAACCTTCCGGAAACTTTCCAGACATTTCCCAGAAACCTTCCGGAAACTTTCCAGACATTTCCCAGAAACCTTTATGAAACTTTTCAGACATTCCCCAGAAACTTTCCAGACATTTCCCAGGAAACTTACCTGAAACTTTCTGGGAAAATTAACAAAAACCTTCCACCAATTTGCAACGCCTGGTTGTGAAGAAATCTTACTTGTTGAAGGGGAAACTTGCAAGTTTAGATTTATTGTAAAAAAAAAAAATCTATGTTCCTTTTGGAATTATCAGATGAAAGAGAGACCACAGTGAGGCTAGTGTCAAATTACACTCACCCACAGGCGACTTATCGTCCCAGAAATTGACTTCATGATGAGATCATTTAAAACAAATAAGGTTTATTTATTTACTTGATCAAAGTCTTACAGATTCTCAGTGTTTTTACACCCGGACAACATGGCGTTGAGGTTAGCTTACTAGATTTAGTCGCCAATTAGCCTCAAATATGAGGCTAATTCAAATAGACGCACTCATACTTTTGCTCAACATGCAGCAACATATAGAACAAACAGCCTCGCTCCGTTCAACTGGCATAAGACGCTTGAATCATCGCTCTCACCTTTCCCGTCCTCCTCCTCCCCCTCCCCCTCCTCCTCCACCTCCTCCTCCTCCCCCTCCGCCCGGCGGGTGAACTCCGACCTGCAGCGGAGGCACTGCAGGCCGACGCAGCTCGGCCAGAGCTCCGCGTCTCGCCGCCGGTTTTCCTCCGCGACGTTCGACAGGATGTCAATCAGAGCCTGGGGGGGGAGGGGGGGGGGGTTGGAGAAAAAAATAAATTATTAATTAAAGCTGCAAGCAGCGTTGGCTAGGACCTCGCTCAAGCCCGTCGGGTGGCCACGATCCTCTAGACCGGTTAATGATAATTATTTTAAGTTTAACATTTTTTTTCATGACTTTTATTTTGAAAAAACGGCGTCAAAACCAGCTAATTAGCTAGTGATTCGTGACCGCAGCGCCCGGAGACAAAGTCCTAGCATATTCAAAAAGTTGTGTGTTTTCATGGAAATGGAGTCCTGGCACATTTAAAAAGTTGTGATTCCCCCCTCATTTTCATGGAGATGGAGCATTTTCAAAAAGTTGCATTTGACCTCATTTCTATGGAAACAGAGTCCCTGGCAAATTTAAAAAGTTGCGATTTCCCCCCCCTCATTTCCATGGAGACTAAGCGTTTTTCAAAAAGCTGTTTCTACATTTACATAGAGATGGAGAGTTTTAAAAAAGTTGCGTTTTACCCCATTTTCATGGAATCAGAGTCCTGGACTATTTTAAATGTTGCCACTGAGACAGTTTCGGACTGGTTTCGAAAAGTTGTGATTCGCCTGTTTCCATGGAGATGGAGTTGGGAGCGTTACTCAAAACATGGCATCTCCCTCCGTTTCCATGGAGACCGAGTCAAAGTGTACCCTCATCTCTATGGAAACGGAGTCCTGGTATATTAAAAAAGTTGTGATTCCCCCCCTCATTTCCATGGAGATGGAGCATTTTCAAAAAGTTGCGTTTACCCTCATCTCTATTGAAACAGAGTCCCTGGCACATTTAAAAAGTTGCGATTTTCCCCCCCTGATTTCCATGGAGACGAAGCGTTTTTCAAAAAGCTGTTTCTCCCATCAGGCCACCTACCAAATTTCAGCTCAATCGGACAACGTTTGTTAGCATGCTAACGGGCCGCGAGCTATCCGAGCTAACCCTAACCCACTTGTCGGCGGCGTGCGAATTCCAAAAGGGACCTGCCGTTGGCCGGGCCACTTTCGCTGAGGTCCCTAATAAAAACATCAATGGGAATGCACTCACAAGCTCATTCTGCTGTTTCAACAACACCCCCCCCCACTTCAGGAAAATAATGACACGCTGGCTGCTGTTACGCCTGGCAGTGCTCTGCTGTTGTGCAATAGAAGGAGGCCGCAATCATAAACAAGGTAGTAAACATGGTACAGGCTGTACTGCTGGAGGGGGGTGGGGGTGGAGGGGGCGGGGGGGGGGGGGGTGGTTAACTTATGAAAACAAAACAGCCCCCGCCATCGTGAGCGTGACCCGGCCCGTGAAGCATGTGTTGTGTATTTGCATGCGTGTGTGTGAATCCCGGCGTTGGGTTTCGGGGGGGGGGATGCTTGCCTGCAGCGCCGCGGGGTCGTCGTCCAGCAGGACGTAGCGCCGCCGCCGCTTCTCCTTGCTGATGTAGTCGAAGTGGAGCTCGGCGGACGGCAGCAGCTCCTCCGTCCCCTGAAACGACAGTTACAAAAGTTAAATGTGGCTGCGCGACTGGAGTGGCCGCCGTTCGCCACGTTCCGGGTGCAGGCGGAGGTGCGTTTCCACGGAAACGCAGAAAAGGATGGAGCGATAGCATATATGGCCACGGGCTGGCGCTATTGGCTGCGCGTATGCTTTCGTGAGAAAGGAGTTTCCATGGAAACGGAGCCGAAACATTTTCAAAAAGTTGCATTTCCCCTCATTTTTACGGCAACAGTGGTTTCAAAAAATTGTGCTTTCACCCCCCCCACCCCCCCCCCCACCCCCACCCAATTTCCCCGGAGACAGAGTCAAAGCATTTTCAAAAATTTTCAATCCCTCTTGTTTCCATGGAGATGGGGTAAAAGCATTTTCAAAAAGTTGCGTGTGTGTGTAACCCACCCCATTTTCACAGAAGAGTGTTTTCAAAATGTTGAGTTTCTCCATTTCCATAAAAACGGAGTCAGAAGAAAAAGTTGCATTTTACCCCGTTTCCACAGAGATGGAGCATTTTCAAAAAGTTGCAAGTTCCCCCGCTTCCACGGAGACGGATCTTTTTCTAAAAGTTGCACTTTTCACGTAGACAGACGGCACAAGGAGCTTCCCCCATTTCCACTGAAACGGAGTCAAAGCCCTTTTTTAAAAGTTGCGTTCTCCTCCATCTCCACGGAAATAAAGTCGGAGCGGTTTTCAAAAAGTTGCATTCTCACTGCATTCTTCACCTCTCGGGTCCAGGCGTCCTCCGTCCTCTCCACCCGCACCAGGCTGTCCAGCTCCAGACGCCGCCGCTCGCGGCCGTACTGCACGTCCACCTCCAGCACCAGGCCCTGTTTGACGCACAGGAAGACCTCGCCGTGGTCCCCAGAGTCGCCGCCACCGCCGGTCCCCTGCCGTTTGTCGGAGACGACGCCCACGAGAAGAGGATGACACAGGTCCACTGAGAGGGACGAAGGAAAGAAGAAAGAAAAGATGAAAGGAAAGAAGATGAAAGGAATCAAACGTCTCTGGGAGGGTTTTTCATTTGAAGGGGTCTTACCGCCGAGATCCTCTTCTTCCTGAGTGGCATCTCCGCCGGCGGCCCTGCCGGATCGCTGGGAAACCGGACTGGACTGCGGCGAGCTCTTCTTCCGCTCCGCCAAGCTCTCCTCCAGCGTGGAGTCCGCGGGCCGGGCGCTGTGGCCGGGCCACCGCAGGGTGGAGTCCGCCTCCGGCTCGCCGTCCTTTTCCGACGCCTCCACCTCGGCTTCCGGGGAGGGGGAGGGGACGGGATCAGGATCGGGCGGCGGGTCCAGGGGAGGCGTTGGCGAGGGATTCCCGACGCCGTTGGCGATGGCGCGGGCCGGGCCGGCGTCGGGTGGCGCCGCGGCGGCAACGTCGAGGTGGTGTTGATATCGCAGCCAGTCCTCCCCGAGCTGATCCCTGAAGCTCGACATGCGCTCGATCTCCTGCTTGTGCGGCAGCACGATGGCTGACGGAGGAATAACGCAGAATTTAGTGGGGCGATTTTTTTTTTGTACGTTCCAACGCTTGGGATTTTAACCGAACCTTGCGAGGACGAATATGATCTGGGTACGTAATCCGTGTCACTGGGCTCGGATATGCTCGGTCTCCGCACTTTCACCTTACTCTGAAACACAACCAGTCACCTCATTTCCTGCGGCGAATCTGGGTCTCGCACTAAAACGCAGACTTTTTTCTTTTTTCTTTCTTGTCTTACTCTAGATTTCTTCTTGCGAAAACTTGACACCACCACCACCTCGGCGACAGACTGGCTGTCGCTCAGCTCTCCGGCCCCGCTGGACACTTCGTGGGTACCACGCTCCGACGCCGTGGCAACCGGCGGCAGGGGGTAGATCTGGACGACGTTCTGGCCGGTTTTAGGCAGAACCTGTGGAGGTGTTCAGATAAGACACACCGAGAATCTGTTTTATCTGATCAATCTGGTCATCGTGCAACATGAAAGACGGGTTTCTCTCTACTCTAGAGGGGCGTTCGCTCTTGTCTAGAAAGGTTTCGCTCTTGTCTAGAAGGGTTTCGCTCTTGTCTAGAGGGGTTGTCTTCTTGTCTAGAAGGGTTTCGCTCTTGTCTAGAGGGGTTGTCTTCTTGTCTAGAAGGGTTTTGCTCTTGTTTAGAGGGGTTGTCTTCTTGTCTAGAAGGGTTTTGCTCTTGTTTAGAGGGGTTGTCTTCTTGTCTAGAAGGGAGTTTGCTCTGGTCTAGAAGGGTTCCGCTCTTGTCTAGAAGGGTGTTGCTCTTGTCTTGAGGGGTTGTCTTCTTGTCTAGAAGGGTTTTGCTCTTGTTTAGAGGGGTTGTCTTGTCTAGAAGGGTTTCGCTCTTGTTTAGAGGGGTTGTCTTCTTGTCTAGAAGGGTTTCACTCTTGTCTAGAGGGGTTGTCTTCTTGTCTAGAAGGGAGTTTGCTCTTGTCTAGAAGGGCTTTGCTCTTGTCTAGAGGGGTTGGCTTCTTGTCTAGAAGGGTTCCGCTCTTGTCTCGAGGGGTTGTCTTCTTGTCTAGAAGGGAGTTTGTTCTTGTCTAGAAGGGTTTTGCTCTTGTCTAGAGGGTTTGTCTTCTTGTCTAGAAGGGTTGTCTTCTTGTCTAGAAGGGTTGTCTTCTTGTCTAGAAGGGTTTCGCTCTTGTCTAGAGGGGTTATGCTCTTGTCAAGAAGGGTTTTGCGTTTGTTTCAAGGGTGCTGCTCTGATCTAGAAGGGTTTTCGTCTCATCTTGAAGGGTTTTAATCTTGACTTGAAGGGTTTTACTCTTGTTTACAAGGACTTTTGCAATGGTCTACTTTTCCATCTTTCCCTTTAGCCTGACGCACCACCATTTTATTCTGCCGCTGCTTATTTTGCGAGGGTACTTTAGAGAAAATCAAAGAACCTTTTAAACAGTATATAGAAGTCAATGAAGTCCAGACTCACATATTTTCAAGACATAAAATAATGGCACACCCATAAAAAAAAAAAAAACATGAATCTTTGCTCCCGGTTGGAAATCACTGATGCGACGGACAATGATTCTTACCGATAGCTCGGACGAGTACAACGTTGTTCCGTCAAGTTTAAACTGCAAAACAAAAAAGAAAGAGAAGCTTAGTGGAGTTAAAGAACACAAGCAGTGGACATCCGTCAAGAGGAGAGGCCTGTGAGAGTCTGGAGTGCTGTTCAGGCTCCAGTTCAGACACATCAAGAGACACAGGTCTTCACGAGACACAAAGCAGGCCGGCCTGTTACAAGTGGAAGTGGACGTCTTCGCACCGCGGCGTGCTCTGGATGATTTACGCGGAAATTCCGAACGCGCCGAGGCGACACTTCTGCTCACTTTGAGGTTGGCGGCCTTCAGCGAGAGATGTCGGACGGTGCAGGTGCGGTGGGTTTTCTGGAAGTAGAGCGGGTTCCCCTCCAGGGTCAACTGCAAAAAACGACACGTCCCACGTGGACAAGCGGACATGAATGTCAATATGTGGATGCCCTCTGCGGACAGGCAGTTTTGGACGAGTGTCCCCCGTACCGTGTTGAGGCAGTGCAGCAAGGAGAGCGGCGCCAGCTGGGAGTGCTCCAGCAGGAGGTTGTACGCCAGATCCAAGTGCCGCAGCGAGGACAGCTGCTCCACACCTGAGAGAGGACAGCCGTGCGGGGAAGAGACGCTGAGCAACAAAACATCCAAGACCGACTTCCTGAACAGCGAGACCATGTGAATTACTGCCAGAAAGAAAAACGCAGGATGTGTGCGTGTGTGTGTGTCCGATGGCCTTGAACACGTGAAAATAAAGCGCGTTTCCTGTGTTCGTCTCCATGACAACGGTGTTCCGAGACACGGGATAGTCAAGTTTTTCGAAAAAAGGGTATGATGGTGGAACTTTGTGTGAACACTTTGCCACAAATAAGTAATTTGTGGCCAAGAAATAGCAATTTATGGCAATTTGTGGCTACAAGATGGCAATTTATGGCTGCAAATAAGTAATTTCTGGCCAAGATATAGCAATTCATGGCAATTTGTGGCTTCAAATAAGTCATTTGTGGCCAAGAAATAGCAATTTATGGCTGCAAATTAGTAATTTCTGGCCAAGAAATACAATTTATGGCAATTTGTGGCTTCAAATAAGTCATTTGTGGCCAAGAAATAGCAATTTATGGCAATTTGTGGCTACAAGATAGCAATTTATGGCTGCAAATTAATCATTTGTGGCCAAGAAATAGCAATTTATGGCTGCAAATTAGTCATTTGTGGCCGAGAAATAGCAATTTATGGCAATTTGTGGCTTCAAGATGGCAATTTATGGCTGCAAATTAATCATTTGTGGCCAAGAAATAGCAATTTATGGCTGCAAATAAGTAATTTGTGGCCAAGAAATAGCAATTTATGGCAATTTGTGGCTTCAAATAAGTCATTTGTGGCCAAGAAATAGCAATTTATGGCAATTTGTGGCTGCAAGATGGCAATTTATGGCTGCAAATTAATCATTTGTGGCCAAGAAATAGCAATTTATGGCTGCAAATAAGTAATTTGTGGCCAAGAAAGAGCAAGTTATGGAAATTTGTGGCTTCAAATAAGTCATTTGTGGCCAAGAAATAGCAATTTATGGCAATTTGTGGCTACAAGATGGCAATTTATGGCTGCAAATTAATCATTTGTGGCCAAGAAATAGCAATTTATGGCTGCAAATTAGTCATTTGTGGCCAAGAAATAGCAATTTATGGCAATTTGTGGCTGCAAATTAATCATTTGTGGCCAAGAAATAGCAATTTATGACTGCAAATAAGTAATTTGTGGCCAGGAAATAGCAATTTATGGCAATTTGTGGCTACAAAATGGCAATTAAATTGTAATTTAAGACAAACTAGTCATTTCTGGCCATGAAATAATAATTCGTGGCCATTAGATAATAATCTGCCGCGACAAAATAATCATTTGCGACCAACTTTTGGCTACGAAAAAGCAAATTGTGGCTATGAAGTAATCATTTGTGGCCAAGAAATACTCATTTCTGGCCATTTGTGGCCACGAAATAGCAATTCGTGGTTATAAAATTATTTGTGGCTGCAAAATTTGAGTCATTTCAGATGAAATGGCAATTTGTGGCATCAAAATAATCATTTGTGGCCTTGAAACAATAATCCGAGGCCACGATTTAAAGCTGGATTTCAGATTTGGAGTCCGGAGCTCCGTACCACACAAACCTCCAATCATGCTTTATTGTGTAAATCACTTAAATTCTCCATTGGCTGTTTCTTTTTTTTTTTTTTTTCCCCCAGGCTAAATTATCGAAATAAAATGTTGAAACTCTCCTTTTTATCTCTCCTCCCTTCCTCACACATGAACAACTTCTGTGCTCCTGCCTTGCTTGTCTTGATTTTCCACTCCGGTGACCCGACTTAAACCCCGCCGGCCGCTTCTTATTAGCACACGAAGCATGAACGTGTTAGCCGTGAATCAAATCTTGAATCAATCCCTCCTTTTTTCCACCCCTCTCCTGCACGCTTTGATTTCATCATCTTGCAATTCTGCGGTATAATCCCGATTATGTGCAAATAAAAAGAGAGGAATTAAAAAAAAAAAAAAAAAACTGTGTTCCTGTACCGTTGATGGTTTCCAGCTCGTTGTTCCGGAGGATGAGCGTGACCAGCTTGGCTTTGGCGCCGGGGCCCAGCGCCGGCGCCCTCTGCAGGCAGTTGTAGCCCAGGTTCAAGTGCTCCAGCTCGCTCAGGGGCTGAGGGGGGGAGGGGGGGGTTTGAAAAATGGACGCGGTTTAATACGCGAGCATCGCGCGAGAGAGAGTTAGCGTCGGCGTCATACCGTACCTTGAGGAACTCGGCGCACTCCTGAATCTTGTTGTGACTCAGATCCAGAGACTTCAGGACGTTCAGCAGACTCTGGAAAGCGAGAGTTGGGGAGTTAGCGGAGGACGGGGCGATGGGACGGGCGAGTGGCGCGCCCCCGGCTCACCAGCGACTGATCGAGGCCGGCGAGGAAGTTGTAGCTGAAGTTGAGCGTGTGCAGCTCCAGCCAGGGCAGCGCCGAGCTCAGGTCGCCGCCGCACAGCGAGAGGAGCTCCTGCGAAAATCAGACGAAACGGCGTCAGACGGAACGCCCGGCAGACGGAACGCCCGGCAGACGGATCGCCCGGCAGACGAAACGCCGGCAGACGAAACGCCCGTCAGACGAAACGCCCGTCAGACGAAACGCCGGCAGACGAAACGCCGGCAGACGAAACGCCGGCAGACGAAACGCCGGCAGACGAAACGCCCGGCAGACGAAACGCCCGGCAGACGAAACGCCGGCAGACGAAACGCCCGTCAGACGAAACGCCCGTCAGACGAAACGCCCGTCAGACGAAACGCCCGTCAGACGAAACGCCGGCAGACGAAACGCCGGCAGACGAAACGCCGGCAGACGAAACGCCGGCAGACGAAACGCAGGCAGACGAAACGCAGGCAGACGAAACGCCCGGCAGACGAAACGCCGGCAGACGAAACGCCGGCCAGACGAAACGCCCGTCAGACGAAACGCCCGTCAGACGAAACGCCCGTCAGACGAAACGCCCGGCAGACGAAACGCAGGCAGACGAAACGCAGGCAGACGAAACGCCCGTCAGACGAAACGCCCGCCAGACGGAATGCCCGCCAGACGGAACGCCCGTCAGACGGAGCGCCCGTCAGACGGAACGCCGGCAGACGGAACGCCCGTTGGACGGAACGCCCGTTGGACGAAACGCCCGGCAGACGAAACGCCCGGCAGACGGAATGCCGCCGTCAGAGGAGGACGAGCGTCACGGAGGCTTTACCTCGAGCGAGCTGAGGCTCTTGGAGCAGGTGAACACCTCCAGCTGGGAGTAGATCCCTCGGAGGCCTTCCAGACAGTGCGGAGGGATTCGCTTTAGCTGGTGGGGAAAGAAAAGACGTTACCGGGGAAACTAACAAATATGATTGTGAAAGCAGCAAAAAAAATTTACAAAAAAAATCCAGACAAAGAAACCTGAATTGGTGTAAAAGAACCAAGAGTTTTCACGTCACCTCCAAACATTTCAGAGACTTGAAGGGGAAGATCTTCACCACGGACTGGACCTTGGTCCCCGGTGGGTTGACGAGCTGCGAGATAGGAGACATGAAACCGAAATGTTAAGGTGGATGACGCGGTGGGGTCTTACTGATCCTGAAGGCCCACCCCACCCGGTGGGTGGCCCGACCTTGAGGGAGACGGTCTTCTGCAGGACGTCGAACAGGAACTGCAGCTGCAGCAGTGCGGCGGTGTCGGCCGGGTGCGAGGGCAGAGCCAGGAAGCCGTGCTGCTGGCCCCGGGGCTGGAAGTGCTGCTCGAAGAGCCGCGTCAGCTGCTGCAGGCTGGCGGCCGGTAAGGACAGGGTGCTGCTGCCGTCCAGGACCACGTCACCTGGAGGAGGGGGGGGTTAGGGTTAGACCAAGACCAGAACATCCCAAGACCAAGAAGAGACTAATATTTTAAGGGTCCGAGACCAGGTTTTTAAGGGTCTAAGACAAGACCGAGGCCAGAGCATCTCAAGACCAAGACAAGACTAATATTTTAAGGGTCCAAGACCAAGTCTTTAAGGGTCTAAGTCAAGACCAAGACCAGAACATCCCAAGGCAAAGACAAGACTAATATTTTAAGGGTCCAAGACCAAGTCAAGACCAAGGCCAGAGCATCCCAAGACCAAGACTTTAAGGGTCCAAGACCAAGACTTTAAGGGTCCAAGACCAAGTCAAGACCAAGTCTTTAAGGGTCTAAGACAAGACCGAGACCAGAGCATCTCAAGACCAAGACCACAACCTTCCAAACAAAGTCAAGACCAACGCTTTAAGGGCCTGAGACCCAGACAAGACCAAGACTTTAAGGGTCTAAGACAAAACCAAGACCAGATCATCTCAAGACCAAGACTTTAATGGTTCAAGACCAAGTCATGACCAAGACTAGAACGTCCCAAGACCCAAGAATTTAAATGGCCAAGACTCAGTCAAGACCAAGACCAAGTATTTAATAAGCTGAGACCAAGACCAAGAGTTAAAGGGGCCAAAATCAAGACAGAACCAAGATCAAGACAAGACTTTACGGGGTCGAGTCTGAGTCGAGACCAAGACAAAAGGGGGACAAAAAAAAAACCAAGACAGAGACGAGGCCAAGACTTTCAGGGGCCGAGACCAAGACCTTAAAATTGTGGTCTCGACACGGTTCTATAGTACGACACTATTAAAGCTGCCCCACTAATTTAAACCATAAACAACAACAAACGCAGATTACTGGATGAGTCTCGTTTGGGCTTTGTGGGCCTCGTCCTTCAGTTTTAATATTCTCCCTGCGCGTGCATGAGATTCAACGTCCAGAAACACACTTTTGAGGTGAATTGGTGACTAACTTCAGTCAAAGAACGTGAATATGAGTGGAGCCAGATAGAAGATACGTGGATGGAGAGTATTCTGCAAACATTACCACTATTTCTGAGGAGTTTGGACAAGCTGTGCACAAGAGAGGACTGGCCAGTCTGAGGTACAGCCATCCTGTAAAACAAACAAACAGGATGTTATAAAAGACAATTCAAAACAGAGTCACTCTCATAAAACGAGATGTTCGGAGCGAGAGTAGCATTAGCATTAGCTCCGCTGATATAAATCCAGCTTAATCGCCGTTGAGATAAACCCACCTGTACGAGAAAATGCAAACACATCGAGGTGTTACTCCGACACGAAAAGCGCCGATTTACGTTCGTTTCTGTCCAGACAGAACGCGGAATTTGTAAGATTAACACAGTGCTAACACTAATGTTGACATTTTTTTATAAGCGTCACATGATTGGGAGTGACTACGGTGGCTCAAGTAGGACAAACATGTCGGCAACGCGTTTGCTAGCGCAGACGACAGTAAACGAATGCTTTTAAAAAGAATAGCGTTCTAAATTAGTAAATACGGAATGCACTGCCTATACTCGAGCCCGAGAGGTGAAGGGATTTGTAAAGAATGTATAAATGTTCAATTTTCAGTGTTACGTCACACGCCTGCAGCATTTCCTTCCGTGTTATAAGTGGCTCATTTTAAGAATGTATTGCAATCGAACAATCCACATTTATGTGATCCTGATATAATCATACTATGTATAATAATCTGCAGCAATGCACTATGCTGCGCATGAAGTGCCGAAGTCGAAATCAATGGCAAAAATGTCAACAGAACATTTTTCAATGATCCGATTTTGCCACAAGGTGGCGATCTGTAGCAAGAAAAGCAAACTCCACAAGCCTGCGATGACAAAACATTAAATCTCTCCATTGTTGCAGGTCAAGTAGATTATTAAACAGTTAGAAGGTTTGACTTTTGGGCTCCAAGAACTACAAATTCGTGCAGTCCAGAGGAAACGGTATCAACAGAGCAAGTCTTTTAAAGGCCTGTAAAAATGCTTTCTTCTTATCCGTTAATCCTAAAACTGTGATTCTCATCCCAATCTAAAATGCATTTCAATGTGTTTAACCTTCTTATTTTGATTTCAAATGAAATAAAAAGAAAAGTGATCATAACGTTTGCAGAGGACCACAGTTCGCCCAGAGGCTTTGGTTTGAAAAAAACAAATAAACTGTGAAAAGAGACCGATATACCATGAAAGCAGCAAAGAAAATGTGAAAACAGACCAAAAAAATGTTATATGGTAATAGGATTTATGTATAGAGCAGCTTACAGATGTTTGTCCCAAAGTGCTTTACATCATTAATACATTCACACACCAATGGAGGCGTCTGACAAACAGACATATAAAATGTGAAAACAGGGAGAAAAAAACCCTGAATGCAGGCAAATAAATTGTGAAAATGGACAAATAGATGATCAGAGCAGCAAAGAAAATGTTAAAACCGACAAATGCAGTGTGAAAACTGCAATAAACTGTGAATTCAGGCTAATAAACGATGAAAACGGACAAAATAAGGTCAAATTAAACTCTTTGCATCACTTGTTGCTAGGCAGAAAACAATGTATTTTTTTTTTTTTTTGGTTCGTTTCCATTTTAAATCCTTAAGTTTTGACCTTCTGGCGTGACAAACGTCCCTCTGTGTGCTGCGGACAGCGCGTGTCCTCGTCCGTCGTCCTACAATCAATGTGGAGTTTATCCAGAGTTTGTGTTTGCTCAACAATTCTGTGAGGGAGGGTGGAGGTGGGGGGGGGGGGGATTAAAGTAACTGACCTTGGTCGACGCAAAAAATACATAAAATGCCGGACCTTCTTCTTCGTACACGCAAGGTTCGAGTGCCAACAGGCAGTCCCCGAGGTTGCCGGTTCTATTTCCGAGTGCTTGGATAAACAGCGGTTAATCGTCTGCATGGGAGTTGTGTTTCGGCGACAAGACGCCTCAAGGCCGATCGATTGGAAACGTTCGCCGACAGTGGCGCTAACTGTACGGCGGTTACATGCAGCCGGCGCATTTTTGAAACGAGTGTCAGCGGACATGTCGGCCACGGCGACGGGTTTTTTTTAATCATTTCCACGCGAGAAAGGCACCCCCGCGTTTCGTTTGGTTTGCTGACGGGGATATCAACAAACAGGCCAGTGTATGGATCTTTGCTTTTTGAAAGTGCTCCGTCTGTCGGAACAGGGGAAAATGCAAGTTTTTGAAAAAAAAAAAATTTTCAAAAATGTTCCGACTCCATCACTGTGAAAACGAGGGAAAAAACGCGAGTTTTCTAAAAACGGTCCAACTCCGTCTCCAAGGAAATGGGGTTAAAAACACAACTTTTTGTAAAACACTTGCTGAACAAACAGGGGGAGATCCGACGGAACTTTTTGAAAACGGTGTTGACGGGGATACCAACAAACAGGCCACAGTATGGATCTTTGCTTTTTTGAAAATGCTCCATCTGTCGGAACAGGGGAAAATGCAAGTTTTTGGAGAAAAAAAAAAACAAACTCGTAAAATGTACATTTTCAAAAATGTTCCGACTCCATCACCGTGAAAACAAGGGGAAAAAATGCTAATTTTCTTCTTCTTTTTTTTTTTAAACGGTCCAACTCCGTCTCCAAGGAAACGGTGTTAAAAACACAACTTTTTGTAAACACTTGCTGGACAAACAGGGGGAGATCCGACGGAACTTTTTGAAAATGGCTCCCAAGGTGGAACTTTTTGAAAATGCTCCAACTCCATGTCCATGGAAACGAGGGATATCGAATGCTCGTGTTCTCCCATTGTTAACGTTTATAGCATATTGTACTACGTGTGTGGTTTGATTACGAAAACAAACAACAGCGCCTCCTTGTGGCCTGACATGACAACTACATTTATTCGCTCTATATGTACATTTTGGAAAGGGGACGTGACATACACTTGCCGATTCGCACATTTGGTATCTATAATGTGATGCAGAAGTGAATTTATTGTATTATGAGTGTAAAATAATTGCTTTTAAACAGGATGTCCGTTTCCACGGCAACGGCAGAAACAGTGAAAATGAAAATATGTAGTGCGCATTGGTTGTATTTGGCGCTATAGAAATAAATCGATGTTTTGCGTGTAAATATATTAAAGGAGTATTTTACTTTTTTTTTTCTTCCTGCGCATTATTAAAGAACGAAGTGACGCAAAGTGAATCACGTGCGCTTTTCTGTGGCCCTCGGAGCGCAAATCTGGGAATTTGTAGGACCCAGCAGATCTCCCAGCCCCCGGAGCTTCACCTGTTCACATCTCTTCCCCCCCTTTTTTTTTTTTTCTCTCTCTCTCTCTCTCTTTTTTTGTTTTCCTCCTCTCTTTCTTCCTCCCCACTTGGGGGGAAATCGCCTTCTATAATGCCCAAAAAGCTGCGAACAATGCCGCCGCCGCCGCCCTACGCGTCCCGCTCCCTGCTGCTGCTGCTGCTCCTCTGCGCGTCGCTGGCCGGCGCGTCGCTCGCCGAGATGGTGTTCCGCTGCCCGGGCTGCACCGCCGAGCGCCAGGCGCTCTGCGCCAAGGCCACCGAGGCGTGCGCGGAGATCGTGCGCGAGCCGGGCTGCGGCTGCTGCCCCGTGTGCGCCCGGCAAGAGGGCGAGGCGTGCGGCGTGTACACGCCGCGCTGCGCCACCGGGCTGCGCTGCTACCCGACGCCCGACTCCGAGCTTCCCCTGGAGCAACTGGTGCAGGGCCAGGGCCAGTGCCGGCGCAAAGTGGAGCCCGAGACGAGCACGCACAGCCAGGAGCACCGGGAGCAGAGCAGCGGTCAGTCGGTTCTTCTTCCCATTTTTTTTTTTTTTTTTTTAACGATCAATTATTAATGACTATGTCTAGACTGGATGGTTGATTCCCTCGTGCAAGCATCCATTTAAGAAATGCATCGCACACGATCTGTGGGCTGATGGTGCAGCAGCAGCAGCGCTCCAAACAGCTGGCTGTTCCCAAAACACCTCCACCACCCCCCCCCCCTCCTCCTCCAATCCCTCAATAATAATAAAATATTCGAGTTGACGTCAAACATAAAGCCAAAACAGTACATTTTCGACTTAAAATGGATTTCGATGGACATTTCTAATGTATTTTGCACCATAAAATAAAAAAATAAATAAAAGAAAAAAGCTTCACGTTGAGATTGGAGTCGTTTTTCGGTCCTAATTGTGAAAAGTGCACCGATTTTCATCAAGAAAAACCTTCAATCTTAAAGGTAAAGGTCGCTATGGGGTCATTTTTTCTTTAAATTTCTTGTCGTGAAATCAGTGAAATACTGTCAACATTTACACAAATATATCTTGTATTCATGTTAAAAAAATAAATAAATCAGGAACATGAATAATTCATGTAAAGTGAGCCCATCGTTTTTTAATTCACAATTTTAAAAAAATTAATAAATTAAAGGTTTATGTTTACTGCGCTTTCGTTTAGTATTTAAAATACTACAATACCCACAATCCACCAGCACCCCGAAGACGGATTGAGAACGATACTAGAAAAAAAAGAGGGAAAACATTAACTTGATGTTCTATTATCAACTTGAAAGTTGTTGTTTTTAAAAATCGGTGTGCCTCTTTAAAAAAAAACAAAAAAAAAACCCAGGAACATGAATAATTCATGTAAAGTGAGCCCATCGTTTTTAATTCACAATTTAAAAAAAATTTAAAAATGTAAAAAATTTTATGTTTCTGTTTACTGCGTTTTCGTTTAGTATTTAAAACACTACAATACCCACAATCCACCAGCACCCCGAAGACGGATTGAGAACGATATCAGAAAAAAAAAAAAAGACAGAGAGAAAACATTAACTTGACGTTCTGTTATCAACTTGAATGTCGGTGTGCCGCTTTAAAAAAAAAAAATTCCCAGAACGTGGTTAGTATCGACATGTTGACAGAAGAGTGGGGTGGGTGGGTGGGAGGGGGGGGGGGGGGTCAATGTTGCACTGATTAGAGACTGGACTTTAGGCTTTGAGCGCAGCGAGGATCCACAATGTGGTTCGCGTTTAAAGAGGTCAGAGCGAAGAAGAAGAAGAAGAAGAAGAAGAAGAAGAAGAAGAAGAAGAAGAAGAAGAAGAAGAAGGAAAAGCAAACAGCCTCATTAAAAACAAAAGCAGCCCCGTCAATGAAGTGTCCATTGGGCGTGACCCCCCCCCCCCCCCCCCGCCCCCCCAGCTCACAATCCTCCGCATGTTGATTCTGGCACGCCGCCGAGCGACTCCTGACGAAATCCCTCCTGACACACGCGGGATTTTCGCGATCAGCCGCGCTAATTCCTTAATTATAGACGATAACAGTCGGAGCGCCGGGGGCCCCGGGTACGGCGGCCGGTCGTGTAAAGGCTTGCAGGGGGGGGTGGAGCCGGTCTTCTGGATGTGGTTTGGTTTTTTCCAGGTTAAAAGGGAAAGAGATGTCTTGGGCAAATTTGAACTCGGCGTCGTCATGGCGACGACTCGTTTGGAGATTTTTGGCCTTTTAACGCGACGACGTCCTCGAGTGAAAAAACGCGCTCCGGGCGTCGGTTTCACGCGATCGGGATTGATAAAATAAAGCGGGCTTCTTGAGAACGGTTGCCGAGGTGGAACTTTTCGAAAACAAATCGGTTTCCGTTGGGAACTGGATCTAAAACATGACTTTTTGAAAAGGCTCCGATTCCGTCTCCTTGGAAACGCTTGGGGAGACGCAACTTTTTTTTTTTCCAAGAACGGGGAACCGTTCTCAATGGAACTTTTCAAAAATGCTCCGTTTCCACGGAAAGGGTGCAAAATGCAACTCTTCGAGAACAGTTGCCAAAAATGGAACTTTTCAAAAATGATCTGTTTCCACGGAAAGGGTGCAAAATGCAACTCTTCGAGAACAGTTGCCAAAAATGGAACTTTTCAAAAATGATCTGTTTCCACGGAAAGGGTGCAAAATGCAACTCTTCGAGAACGGTTGCCAAAAATGGAACTTTTCAAAAATGATCTGTTTCCACGGAAAGGGTGCAAAATGCAGCTCTTCGAGAACGGTTGCCAAAAAGGGAACTTTTCAAAAATGATCTGTTTCCACGGAAAGGGTGCAAAATGCAGCTCTTCGAGAATGGTTGCCAAAAAGGGAACTTTTCAAAAATGCTCCGTTTCCACAGAAAGGGTGCAAAAATGCAACTCTTCGAGAACGGTTGCCAAAAAGGGAACTTTTCAAAAATGATCCATTTCCATTGGAAACAGGAGAAAATGCCACATTTTAAAAACAGTCTATCTCCAGGGAAATGTGGAAAAACGTAACTTTTTGAAAACGTTGTCTCTGTGAAAGTGGGAAAATTCAACTTTCCTGAAATGTAACTTTTTGAAACCCCTCCTGAGTCCATCCCTGTCAAAATGGTGGAAAACACAATTTTTCTAAAACACTATCTCCACAGAAATGGGTGGGGGGGGGGGTGAAAGCAACTTTTTGAAAATGATCCGACTCCATCTCCATCGAAACTCTCTGAAATTGACCCCCAAGGCGGACGTTTTCAAAAACGCTCCGACATCGCGTCAACGAGAGGGAAAAAACGCAACTTTGTGAAAACCCTCGAGCTCCATCTCCGTGGCGACGAGGGGGGAAAAAACGGCAACTGGTTCTGCACATGCTCAGTGGACGCCATCCTCCCGCCTCTCTCCGTCTGAAACGACTTCACCAACCCGACTTCACAGGAGCCGCTGGAAAAATGGTCGCAAAACCTAAATCTACTCGCGGATTTAAAGTGATTGGAAAGAGAAAATAACTTATTAGAAAGCAGTAATTACGCGGTTATATTTAGCCGTGCGGTGGCGGCTATTACTCAGATCTGACATCTGGGCAAAGAATCAGAGGATGAAACATTGCAGCTGCTTCATGTGGATGTTTTTGAACTCTCCATTTCTTCTTTTTCAATCATTTCAACACTTTTGTAAAAAAAAAATGCTGTGCTTACTTTTGTCCAAAAACCCGTTAAAACTTAAAAGACATGCAACAATGAAACAATGAAACAATGAAAAGACTTTTGTCTGCAATTTAGACAAGACCCGTGCAATTTTTTCCTCTAAATCTTCCAATGATAAAAACAGACTCTGGAGGGCGCCGTTGCTGTTATTGTCCGTCGACTGAGCATGTGCAGAACTATTTACCACCGATGTGGTGCACGCGTTTTGGAACGTTGGAGCATTTTCAAAAAGTTGTATTTTCCTCCGTTTCCTTGAATTGGAGTTGAAGTGTTTTGAAAAAGTTATGTCCCCCCCCCCCCGTTTCTATGGTGATGTGTGTTATGGTAACTGTGTCTGAGCAGTTTCAGAAAGTTGCATTTCTACAGCGACTGAGTTGGAGCAGTTTTTTTTATTTTTTTTATTGCATTTTCAAACCCTTGCCCACGAAGGCGGAGTCAGAAAAAAGTTGCATTTTCTCCATTTCCACAAACAGAGTTAGAGCGTTTTTCAAAAAGTTGCATTTTCCCCCTGTTTCCTTGACGATTGAGTCTGAGCATTTTCAAAAAGTTGCGTTTTCCCCTGTTTCCTTGATGATGGAGTCGAAATGTTTTCAAAAAGTTGCATTTTCCCCAGTTTCCTTGACGATGGAGTCAGAGCGTTTTCAAAAAGTTGCGTTTTCCCCAGTTTCCTTGACGATGGAGTCAGAGCATTTTCAAAATGTTGCGTTTTCCCCAGTTTCCTTGACGAAGGAGTCAGAGTGTTTTCAAAGAGTTGTGTTTTCCCCAGTTTCCTTGATGATGGAGTCGGAGCATTTTCAAAAAGTTGCGTTTTCTCCAGTTTCCTTGACGATTGAGACGGAGCGTTTTTTTAAACTTGCGTGTTCCCCTGTTTCCTTGACGATGGAGTCGAAATGTTTTCAAAAAGTTGCGTTTACCCCTGTTTCCTTGACGATGGAGTTGAAATGTTTTCAAAAAGTTGCGTTTTCCCCAGTTTCCCTGACAATTGAGACGGAGCGTTTTTGAAAACTTGCGTTTTCCCCTGTTTCCTTGACGATGGAGTCGAAATGTTTTCAAAAAGTTGCATTTACCCCTGTTTCCTTGACGATGGAGACGGAGAATTTTCAAAACATTGCGTTTACCCCAGTTCCCTTGACGATTGAGACGGAGCATTTTTGAAAAGTTGCGTTTTCCCCAGTTTCCTTGACGATGGAGTCGGAGCGCTTTCAAAAAGTTGCGTTTTCCCCAGTTTCCACAGAAACCGAGCCACCTGTTTTCGAAAAGCTGCATTTTTCCCACCTCGTCTTTTGTGATGGAGCCGTTTGATGGACAAGCTCCTCCAAACGACTCACTTCAGAGCTTTAATGAGATTTCAAATAAAACGGCCGGCGGTGTTTTTCCCGCCGCCCTCTCTGTTTATGTACACGATCACTCGATATTCGGTTCCCACAGAAACCTGGGCCTCAAATAAAGGTCCCCCCCCCATTTTAATCAGATTGGACGGACGTTTAGTTGTTTTGACTGGACTCACCGCGGACATTACGTGACCTCCGACGGGAACCGAGACGATTATGAAAACCCAGACAGAGCCCAGGTTCCTGCTTACATAGAACGCGACAGAAACAACAGCGCCCGCCGCTCCAATGCGAGATACAGTCCTAATTGTTTATTAATCCGCGACTGTTAATGCTCTTCCAGAATCAACATTTCGAGTGAGGTGAGGAAAGGGAGACCTGAAGATTTGCTGATACAATATTGTTCTAAATGTGTGTGTCACTGAAATAACATTGTTAGCTAACAAGGGGCATTCCTGTGTACCTGCAGCGGGTGGTGTGGAGGAGGGGGGGGGGGGGGTCCAGATGGAGCCTGCGGGACTAAAATAGCTCAGAGATAATCCGCAGCCCCCAAAAATGGGTCTTTGTGCCCCCAACCCCGCCCCCTACCTCCACCCCTCTCGAGGCGTCCACCCCCACGCATATCCGTGCCAAGAATCTTTTCGTGCCGATTGAGATCCAGAATAACTGGCCAGACTTCATTTTCCTGGAAGGGAGTGAGGATTAGCGATGGGGTGGGGGGGGGGGGGGGGGGGGGGGGGGGGGGACAAACACTGTCCCATACCGACTCTGTGGGGACGGATGACAGGTTGGACGTTCTTGGTTTCTATCGGACGGGATGACAGGTTGGACGTTCTTGAGTTTCTATCGGACGGGACACAGGTTGGACGTTCTTGGGTTTCTATCGGACGGTACACAGGTTGGGACGTTCTTGAGTTTCTATCAGACGGGACACAGGTTGGACGTTCTTGGGTTTCTATCGGACGGTACACAGGTTGGACGTTCTTGGGTTTTCTATCGGACGGTACACAGGTTGGACGATCTTGGGTTTCTATCGGACGGTACACAGGTTGGACGTTCTTGGGTTTCTATCGGTATTGGGATGATTCTACGATACGTCACGATACATCACAATACGTCACGATACGTTGACGACGATGACGATGTTGACGACCTGGACGCATCGGTCGATGGCAGACCACTCGGCCTTTTGCCAATAAATTGGAGGGTTGCCGAACTTGAAAGGGGTAGACGTTGTCGCTTGCTCGGCTCGTAATTCCGATCAGATCCGATTGGCTCTTGGTCCAAGTAACCGCAGCGAGGGTTGCGTCCGCTACTCTTTGGAAGTTTGTTGAAGAATCGTTTAAGGCCGGATTAGAGCCTCTTGTCGGCCGACGGTCTTTACGGTCTTTATGCTCGACACTCGTTGTTCGAAAACAACAAAACTGGTTCCATTTCTGATGGATGCTAAAACCTGCTTAGCTCTGGAGGATCCGAGGCAACGTCGACGCCAAAAGACAGTCGACTTCAGGGCTCCAGAAAAATGGACAGAACGGCCAAAAGTGGTATTCTCATTTATCTGAGTCAGCGCTCCGCCGGGCCGACGTGTCGCGGCGTGCTTTGGGTCCTGCGCAGTCTCCCCCTGGGGGGTTGATGGTGGTGGGGCGCTGTTCAATAGCTAGCTGCCTGCTCTGTGGACGTACGTGCCAGAGCCTGTGCAATTTTATTTTAATTTTTTTCAAAAAGCAGCGCTTTCAGGTGGCTGTTGTGAGCCAAAGAGCCTGCAAAGTAAACAGATCTGCTGAGTCTGCGTTTCAAGGTAAAAGAGTCCCGCCGGACTGGTTAGTGGATTCTGGACCGCGGCGATTCTGCGAAGAGGTCAATTCAGAGAACGATACCGACGGGAGTTCAGTTTGGGGATAAATGTTTTTCACGAGAACCCAGAACGAAGTTTTCCTTCTTCCCGTTTCACTCATGTGTGCGGAGCAGCTGTAAATCTTTCAAAAACTGCCGGCTTCTGTTCATAACTTTGCGATTATTGTCTGGGTTTTTTTTTTTTTTTTTTGGAAGAATCCTAAAAACAGTTCAACCTGAATCGGCTCATTTTCTTTCTGATGTCAGATTCACAAAGTTGACACAAATGTTGTCCTTTCCCCTTCGGAAAAACCACCACATTTGAAAAACTGGCACGCCGTATTTCATCATTGGCATTTTTTAGCAGCAATTTCAAAATACACCCCATTTATACAAATTCTATAAGCTATAAATTATGAAATATGTGCGATTTTCATCACACATTTTACTTTGAAACCTTTGGAACGACTTTCAAAAAGTAGTAAAGTTTGAAATCATTCAATCATTGAGTGGCAGATAAAGACGTGTTGCCTTTAATTTAAGGAGACGTATGTGAAAATGAATCTTTTTTGAACATGAACTTGAGAAAACTTTGTGAAAACGCTCCAAGTCCGTCGTGTGAATGGGCAATGTCGTGTGAATGTTTTTTAAAACACTTAGAGACAGGGGAAATGCAACTTTTTGAAAATGCTGGGCCTCTGATTTCGTCAACGCTACCACTGCGCATAGGCAGTGGAGACGGGGGACAATGCAACTTTTTGAAAATGCTGCAGCTCCATGGAAACGGGGGTGGGGGGGGGGTTGAAATTTTTGAAAACACCCCAACGGATACGGACATCCATGCAAATTGGAAGAAACGCAACTTTTTGAAAACACTTGTTTTTGTGGGACGGAGTGTCACTTTGGCTCCATCACAAAAGACGAGCTGGGGAAAAATGCAACTATTCGAAAACAGGTGGCTCGGTTTCTGTGGAAACTGGGGAAAACGCAACTTTTTGAAAACGCTCTGACTCCATTGTCAAGGAAACAGGGTAAAATGCAACTTTTCAAAAACGCTCCATCTCAATCGTCAAGGAAACTGGGGAAAACGCAACTTGTAGAAAACGCTCCGACTCCATCGTCAAGGAATCTGGGGAAAACGCAAGCTTGTAGAAAACGCTCCAGCTCCATGGAAAAGGGGGGAGGGGGCGTTGACATTTTTGAAAACACTCCCAACGGATACGGATATCCATGCAGAAACGCAACTTTTTGAAAACGCTCTTATTTTGTCAACATGGAACTCAAGGGATGTGCAACTTTCTGAAAACACTCATGCTCCATCGCCGTCAAGATGGGCAAAAATGGCACTCTTTGAAAATGCTCCGACTGTCTCCATGGAAACGCCGGGGGGGGGGGGGGGTAACTTCATGTAGTTACATAGTCGCTGAAAGCAGCAGCTGTTGTCAGATTAAGTTTTGAAACTCTTGAAGTGTTTTTCAAACCTTTCCCACTGGCTACCGCCGTGCCAAGTCTGCCGCTGGGACGACTTCTGGCCCCAGGTGCCACCTGGGAATTCGCCGCGGCTCAGATGTTCGAACGGTGGGGGGGGGGGGGGGGGGCGCTCCCCTCGCCGCCGTTGTTCGGGGGGGAGTGGGGGGGGGGGATTAATTCAGGCGTCTAGACCGGACGGTCTGTTGATACGGCTGATCCCCAGCCCACCGCTCTGCTTGTACCGAGGAGGCCCCCCCCTCCTCCTAACCCCCCCACCTTACCCCCTCCCTACCTCTCTGCGTAGGGCGATCCCGCCGTACCTTGTGCATTCATGTGTGTGCATCTCAGCCACAACTGAAGGGTTTTTTTGTTGTTGTTTTTTTTCCCGCTGTAGTGGAGATTATGTAAGACGGGAAAACAAAAGACTGCCACACACACACACACACACACGAGCACACACACACACACACACCTGATTTCATTTGACTTTTGCCCCCAGTGCGCGGCACCTTCAAAGGGACGGCCGGGGAGGCCGCACAGCGGAGC
>NC_137673.1:7904942-7928232 GCF_963422515.1 Blennius ocellaris | reverse complement strand
CGTTTTTTTTGGGGGGGAGGGGGGGGGGGGGGGGGGGTCGTGCACGTGTTTTTTTTTTTTTCTTTTTCCTCCTCCAAATGCATGCACACGACCTCCCTTCACAGCAGTTGCACATGTCTTCGCTTTTCACGCTATAAGACACTGTTGCTCACATGCGGTTTCGCAAACACGCACCCCCAACGCGCAACATGACGGCGCGCCGACCTCTTAAATACCAGCGCTTTCCTTTGTTGTCGTGCAAAGCGGGGCGGGTTCCAGTATGGGAGGAACACCGCTTTGACCTCAAGCTGTTCCCAACGAGCCGAAACCATCGTTTTTTTGTTTTGTTTTTTTTGTCATTCTCCACGAACGCCAGGACTACGGTTCTCAAAACAACGCCATTTTCGTTGGCCAAAAAGGATGCGGTCGCGCGAAGCATCGGCGTCGTCGTCGTGTGGACAGGGCCGAAGATACTTCCCGTTTGGGATTTGTGGGTTAAAAGCCGCTACGCGCTGATGAAATATCGCAATCTTGAGAGAATCGGCGCAAAATCTTTGGTCTTGGCTCAAAATCGGTGGTCTTAGGTCTTTAGCATGTAGCATCACTGGTGTGTGAGCCCCCAAAGTCTTTAGCCTGTAGCATCGCTGGTGTGTGAGCGCTAAATGTCTTTAGCATGTAGCATCGCTGGTGTGTGAGCCCCCAAAGTCTTTAGCATGTAGCATCGCTGGTGTGTGAGTGCTAAATGTCTTTAGCATGTAGCATTGCTGGTGTGTGAGCGCTAAATGTCTTTAGCATATAGCATCACTGGTGTGTGAGCTCTGGAAGTCTTTAGCATGTAGCATCGCTGGTGTGTGAGCGCTGAAAGTCTTTAGCATGTAGCATCGCTGGTGTGTGAGCCCCGAAAGTCTTTAGCATGTAGTATCGCTGGTGTGTGAGCCCCGAAAGCCTTTAGCATGTAGCATCGCTGGTGTGTGAGCTCTGAAAGTCTTTAGCATGTAGCATCACTGGTGTGTTAGTCCTGAAAGTCTTTAGCATGTAGCATCGCTGGTGCGTGAACCCTGAAAGCCTTTAGCATGTAGCATCGCTGGTGTGTGAGCCCTGAAAGTCTTTAGCATGTAGCATCACTGGTGTGTGAGCCCCGAAAGGCTTTAGCATGTAGCTTCGCTGGTGTGTGAGCCACGAAAGTCTTTAGCATGTAGCATCGCTGGTGTGTGAGCCATGAAAGTTTTTAGCATGTAGCATCGCTGGTGTGTGAGCCCCGAAAGTCTTTAGCATGTAGCATCATTGGTGTGTTAGTCCTGAAAGTCTTTAGCATGTAGCATCGCTGGTGTGTGAGCTCTGAAAGGATTTAGCATGTAGCATCATTGGTGTGTTAGTCCTGAAAGTCTTTAGCATGTAGCATGTAGCATTGCTGATTTCTCACACCGCTTGGTTGAGTAAATCATAACACCCAATTCAGAAAAGCAACATATTTCCAATTCATTGACTATTTTCATCAAATAGTTGAGATTCAAACTTCAAACACTTTGTGACTTTCACAACGGTGAAAATGTCGACTCAGCATTTCTCTCAGACTTGAAGTGGGACCTTTTTTCTTTTTGGCCCAAAATGTTGAGTCCTGCAGATTATTTGTAATTCAGGTCGAATTCATCAGTGAAAACGAAGCGGAAAGCATGACATGTCTGCTCAACGTCGACATTTATCAACACGTTTAACATCTGCGGACGAAAACCCAATGTTACCGTGGAAACCTGAGCGTGACTCAAGTTCCGACTCTCGCCCGGGCTTGTTAGCGTGCGGTTCGGCTAAACGAGAGAGGAAAAGGCTTTCGGGTGACTCACTCGGTTGTGCCAATTGCGTTTCAGTGGTTTGGACACTTGTTTTTTCCTCACATTGTTCTTCGGGGCGGAAAAGACGCAACACATAACTGGAATAAATTAGAATAACTTTTTTTTTTTTTTTGAAATGCAGACAGAAAGATAGGAAGTAGCAGCTCAAGTAGCAGACTGAAGGTTCCACCGATTCATTAAAACTTAATAGCCATGTCAGCCGCCATTTTCAACCCTTAAAAACTAAAGGTTATATAATACGCAACAACAGTCTTCTGAGCCACAGATGCAACTTTTTGAAAACGGTCCGTCTCCGTGGAAATGGGGGTGGGGGGGGAAATGCAACATTTTGAGATTACCCTGACTCCGTTTCCATGGAAACGAGGAAAACAGAACATTTTGAAAATGGTCTGACACCATATTCAGATATGGTGTCAGACCATTTTCAAAATGTTCTGTTTTCCTCGTAGCAACTTAGAAACGCAACTTTTCGAAAAGGGTCCGACACCATATCTGCGGAAAAGGCAACTTTTTGAAAATGATCTGACTGTCTCCATGACAGTCAGATCTTTAGAAAATGGTCCAGCTCTGTTGTTTTTCTTGAAATGGGGGGAAAACAAAACTTTTTGAAATTGCTGCGGCACCATTTTTTGACAACTCTCTGACTCGATCGCTGTGGAAATGGCTGACAATGCAACTTTTTCAGACCACCCCAACTCCATTTCTGTGGAAACGAGGAAAACACAACATTTTGAAAACGGCCAGACTCCACGTCCGAAGAAAAGGCATACTTTTTGAAAATGATCCATTGGCCATGAAAACTGGGAAAAATGCAGCAACCCTTTAGAAAACTTTCCCACTCAGTTTTTGTGGAAATGTGGAGAGAAAAAACCCCCAAAAAATGCAACTTTTGGAAAACGACGTGGTTCCGTCTCCTTGGAAACGGAACCTTCTGGGAACATTGCTCAGTAGACGGACAATAGGAACCAATGTTTCCTCCAGAGTGTCGTGACTCCCAGTCTATATTCTTCTCGAAACTTGGCTACTTTTATTTTGACAGTCTCCCATTGTTTTTTTTGTCCAGCTGAGGTGGTGGAGCTACCGCCCGAGCAGGACGTGAGCGAGATCCCGCCCGTCCGCAAGCCCAGCAAGGAGGCGTCCTGGCTGGGCCCCAAGGAGAGCGCCGTGCGGCAGCACCGCCAGGAGATGAAGACCAAGATGAAGACCAACAAGGTGGAGGAGGTGAAGCCCACCAGGCCCAAACAGGTGAGGCTCATGGCGGAGAGGCCTGCCGGGCGGACGGGTGGTGGAGTGGTTTGTACTGCTGCCTCACAGTGAGAAGGTCGATACCGAGTACCGATACCAGTACTAGCCTGTAGCTACTTGTCGATACTGAGTACCGATATGAGTACTAGCCTGTAGCTACTTGTCGATACCAAGTACCGATACAAGTGCTAACCTTTAGCTCCTTGTCGATACTGAGTACCGATATGAGTACTAGCCTGTAGCTACTTGTCGATACCAAGTATCGATACGAGTACTAACTTTTAGCTACTTGTCAATACAGAGTACCGATACAAGTACTAACCTTTAACTACTTGTCGATACCGAGTACTGACCTTTAGCTACTTGTTGATACCGAGTACCGATACAAGTACTAACCTTTAGCTATTTGTCGATACCGATACAAGTACAAACCTTTAGCTACTTGTCGATACCGAGTACCGATACAAGTACTAACCTTTAGCTACTTGTCGATACCGAGTACTGACCTTTAGCTACTTGTTGATACCAAGTACCGATACGAGTACTAGCCTGTAGCTACTTGTCGATACAGAGTACCGATACGAGTGCTGACCTTTAGCTACTTGCAGATTTCGAGTACCGATACAAGTACTAACCTTTTGCTACTTGTCAATATGAGTACTGATACAAATACTAACCTTTAGCTACTTGTCAATACTGAGTACCGATACAAGTACTAACCTTTAGCTACTTGTCGATACAGAGTACGGATACGAATACTAACCTTTAGCTACTTGCAGATCATGAGTTCTGATACGAGTACTAACCTTTAGTTACTTGCTGGTACAGACTACTGATATGAATACTAACCTTTTGCTACTTGTCAATACGAGTATCGATACAAGTACTAACCTTTAGCTACTTGTCGATACCAAATACCGATATGAGTACAAACATTTAGCTACTTGCAGATTGTGAGTTCTGATACAAGTACTAACCTTTAGCTACTTGTCAATACAATTACTGACATGAGTACTAACCTTGAGGTATTTGCCGATTTCGAGTACTGATACGAGTACTAACCTTTAGTTACTTGTCAATACCGGGTACTGATACAAGTACTAACCTTTAGCTACTTGTCAATACAATTACTGACATGAGTACTAACCTTGAGCTATTTGCCGATTTCGAGTACTGATACGAGTACTAACCTTTAGTTACTTGCGGATACTGAGTACCTGTTTGAGTACTAACCTCTCGCAACATGCCATTATGGAGTACCTGTATGAGTAGTAACCTTTACCTACTTGCCGATACCGAGTACTGATACACGTAAAAACCTTTTAGCTACTTGCTGATACTGAGTACCTGTCTGAGTAGTAACCTTTAGCTACTTGTCGATACAAAGTACCAGTACGAGTATTAGCATTAGCCTGTAGCATCTCTGGTTTATGAGCACTAAAACGTGCAGCAGGTGTTTTGCTGTTGATCTTCAGATCTGAGATTTTTTTTTAAACGACATTTTGTCGCCTCCTACTGGCGACAAAGCGACAAACACGTGACTTTGATCTGTTTTCCTTTTAATTCTACCTCCGCCGGCCCCAGAACCTTTCACACCGTGCTATTTTTCCATGGGAACAAAAACAAAATAAAAAACATTTAAAGTGCTTCAGCTCCAAAAAGCTTTTAAAAACAAATATCCTGGGAGACGGTTGTGTTTTTTCAGTGCCACTGACTGTTTATCCCTCCCCCCCCCCCCCCCCCCCCCACCCCCTCCAAGACTCAGTGCCAGCAGGAGCTGGACCAGGTCCTGGAGCGGATCTCCAAGATGCCCTTCCGAGACAACCGCGGTCCCCTGGAGGACCTGTACGCCCTGCACATCCCCAACTGTGACAAGAGGGGGCAGTATAACCTCAAACAGGTGCCTTTAAACAGGCAGTTCTCTTCATTTCCCTGCATAAAAAAAACAACAACCTTTAAACATGCACTTTATGAGACTTGTAAATCCCATATATTGTATTTTATATGTAAATAACACATTTTATCATCAGATTAGTCTCTTTTCTATATTTAAATGTGAGGTAAAGCTCATTTATCTGAATTGTTTATTGCATAATGGCATTTATAAAGATCCTTAAACAGAGTATTCGTGCTTCAATATTTATTTTACACATTTTTACTTTAAAAAAAACAGACAAATATTAATTATTTTACATAAGTTAATTGCAAAAATCACAGTAAATGATGGAAAAAGTCATATTTCCTTCCATTTTGATTCACTTTTTTTTTGCATTTTACATTTATATATATTTTTTTGTTATTTGAATTATCAGTGACATTACAATGTAAATCTTAATCAAAATTTGCCTTTTTTTCTTTTTTCTTTGCATCATCACAAACACATTTTACGCGTTTTAACATTTTACGAGTTATTTGCAATTATGTGAAATTACACAGTTTGTAAATAATAATAATAATAATAATATAATATTATAATTATATAAATAACACTAACCCTAACCACATTTTTATAGTCAGATTACTCAATTTTCCATCTTTAAATGTGAGGTAAACCCTATTTATATGTATTTATTTTCAACGTAAATAGTGAAATACTTGTGATATCGTATATTTGTGACAGAAACGTGTCGAATTTTTGCACATTCAAGATATTATATGTTTCTATAATGCAAATTCTAGTCAATATTTTGCCTTTTTATTCTTATTTGCGTCATTTTAAACATATTTCACAGCCATAAAATTGTATAAACTGAGTTATTTGCCAAAATCCCCTTTAAAATGATGGAAAAGTTAAAAAATGTTTTACATTTTTATTGCACATTTCTGCAGCTAGTGTTTAATTATCCTTTTTTTTTGGTAATTTTCAGTGCAAGATGTCTCTCCACGGCCAGAGGGGGGAGTGCTGGTGCGTGGACCCCCACACCGGCCGCCCCATCCCCTCCGCCCCCACCGTGAGGGGCGACCCCAACTGCAGCCAGTACCTCAGCGAGCTGGAGCTGGAGCTCCCCGAAACAGAACAGATCTAGACGCACAGAAAAAAAAAACACAAAATAATAATAATAATAATAAAAAAAAAGAGAAGACAAACAAACTGTCAAGCACAATGTATAAGCTATACGTCATCTTATCTGTGTGTTAAAGTGTCTCGGGCGCGTCGTCGGTGTTTGTATTTGTCCGAAAAGAAGAAGAAGAAGAAGAAGAAGAATAGAAATCTTCCAATCCGTTCGGTGTTCTCGTCTGTGTTTTCATGCTCGAGCTTGCAGATGCTAAAACTCTCCACCAGGCTTTTAAAGTATTAACGGTAAACGCGCGTTTGCAGTAGTGTGCGTTCAAACGCTCCTACGGAAACGACAAGATGACGCCATTAAAGAGATGCGACATTCACTCACTGTTGTTGTTTTTATTTTCCTAGCTTGCGTCCCGGCAGCTCTAGCGCAATAAAAGCCTGTTGCACAACATGCTCTACACACGTCCTGATAATTCCAATATAAATCCCCACACCACCGATAAATGGCTGATTAATGAGGTGTGGGTCAAAGAACCTTGAAATTAAAAATGTCAAGTTTTTCTACACGCCGACAACGAAGACGTCGACATTTCCGCCCCGGAAAAAAAATAACAATCATGATGGAAAGTAGCTAGAATCTCATCATGAAGCCAATCTTAAAGGTAGAAATGTAGTGAAATGGAAAACAACAAAAAAAACTTGCATTATGGGTGTTTTTAGACCCTGATAGCATAGCTTTGTGACTAACGCTAGGTTGCTAGCTTTTTTCCGATCGCAGTCGCGAAGAAAGTTCAGGGCTCAGTCACTAGCAATGCTACATGCTAAAGGGTTTCAGGGCTCACACACTGGTGATGTTACATGCTAAATGCTACATACTAAAGGGTTTCAGGACTCACACACTAGTGACGCTACATGCTAAAAGGTTTAGCACACTAGTGATGCTACATGCTAAAGACTTTCAGAGCTCACACACCAGCGATGCTACATGCTAAAGAGTCTCGGGGCTCACACTTCAGCGATGCTGCATGCTAAAAGGTTTCAGGGCTCACACACTAGTGATGCTACATGCTAAAGAGTCTCGGGGCTCACACTTCAGCGATGCTGCATGCTAAAAGGTTTCAGGGCTCACACACTAGTGATGCTACATGCTAAAGGGTTTCAGGGCCTCACACACCCACTGGTGATGCCACAAGCTAAATGCTATATGCTAAAGAGTTTCAAGGGCTCACACACGAGTGATGCTATATGCTAAATGCTACATGCTTAGGAGTTTCAGGGCTCACTGAATAAACTAATCTGCATGAACAAGATGCATTTTTTTTTGACATTTCACACTTATTTTCAAAAATGGTCTTTAAAAAAAAAAGCCCACAAAGGTAAAATGAAAGTGAAGAACGGCCAGAAGAGCTTTGAAGATAAAAAAAAAAACAAATGTCTAGAATTAGCAAAACCACAAAAAAAAGGTTAAAAATAGCCAAGATATATAAAATGAAAATAAAGCAGGAAACACTATTTGAAAAAAAAGACTAAAAATGAAAAACAATTGATTTAAATGGAACCTGTGACACTTCATTAATGCAGCCTTGTTATTAATTTAGATTTTTTTTTTTATATATATTTCAGATAATTAGTATGTTTTGCGGCTGCAAATCCATTGTACTTGATGGAACATTGTGAAAACAACTCTTTTGGTCAAAATGTTTAAAAATAACTTTTATCCAGGTCAGTTGTTGCTGTAAATCATGCAGATATTCCAAAATACATCCAGTCCACCTTAAATGTGTGTGCGCGATGTGTCAGGTAATGCAAAGGGGGGAAAAAAACACACAAAAAATAAACAAAAAGAAGTTATTATGTCAGCAGATTCAAAGCACCTGCATGAAAACGTGTTTTCAGTACAGTTTCCTGCTGACTCATGTTTTCCACATGAAAGAAATGCAGACAGGTAGTTTTTGGTTTTTTTAAATTTTTTTTAATTTTGTGAGTACAGGGACTTTATTTAAATAGTGATTTGCCTCAACAACAAAAAAACAAAAACAAATTAAGGAGTACATCATTGATAAATATTTGACGGTAATTTTCACATTGATTCTTTCCGAGGGGCTGAATTGACATCGCTTTTCTTTTTGTTTTGTTTGTTTTTGTTTGTTTTTTTGTTTTGTTTTTTTTAGCAGCACTCGATTGGAAGATCGTGATAATCTGGCGTTCCCTCGTTTATAAGACATGCAAATCAAAATTCAAAACCGGCTTCGGGCAGAAGGCACTTGGATTTCCATACGAACTCGGCGGCCCTGGCTCTTTGCCTACGCGGCGGCGGCGAAGACCCTCGGTGCGGTGTCGACAACTCCCCGGGCGACGTTTGCATACGGTTTGCGTGCGAGGAGGCGGGACGGGCGCTTTTTCTTTTCCTTCTTTTCTTTTCGTTTTTTTTTCCGTTTCCTCTTCTGGAAGGTGGTGAAGTTACAAAGACACGCTTTTGGGAACATGCACGCACACTTTGTAACACGCAGGTGAAAAGAAGGCGAATCGTCAACAGTACCGTGACACCCGACGCAAAGGGAGGGGGGGGGGGTTAAAAAACAAACAAAAAACAAAATAAAAACGGAACGATCGGACGATTGTGCAAGAACTCACAGGTTAAGGTGCCGAAGTCGAACGCGACTTTACGGCCTGAAGAAGCGAACAAAAGTCAAGAGTACAGCTACAGTAACGGCTATGTGCCCCGCCGGGGTTTAGGCCCCGCCCACGCCACAACGTTTCAGCATCAAAACGCATCAAAATGTTGCTTCTGGAGTGTTTTCAAAAAGTTGCGCTTTACCCCATCACCGCAGAGACGGGAGTCGGAGCATTGCTGACAGGTTCCGCCCACTTCCAACCCTCCGTTTCCATGGAGACGGAGCGTTTTCAAAATATAGCGTTTCATCCCGTTTCCATGGAAATGGAGGGTTTTCAAAATGTAGCGTTTCATCCCGTTTCTGTGGAGGTAGAGCATTTTCGAAAAGTAGCGTTTCGTCCCGTTTACATGGAGATGGAGGGTTTTTGAAAAGTAGCGTTTCATCTCGTTTCCATGGAGATGGAGGGTTTTCAAAATGTAGCGTTTCATCCCGTTTCCATGGAGACGAAGGGTTTTCAAAATGTGGCGTTTCATCTTGTTTCCATGGAGACGGAGGGTTTTCAAAATGTAGCATTTGATCCTGTTTCCATGGAGACGGAGGGTTTTTGAAAAGTAGCATTTCATCCCGTTTACATGGAGATGGAGGTTTTGCAAAAAGTAGCGTTTCATCCCGTTTCCATGGAGACGGAGGGTTTTTGAAAAGTAGCATTTCATCCCATTTACATGGAGCTGGGTCATTTTCAAAAAGTAGCATTTTGCTTCATTTCCACACATACCAAGTCGGAGAGTATTTTCAAAATGTAGCGTTTTATACTGTTTAGAAAGACAGAGTGTTTTCTAAAAGTGACATTTTCCACCAATTCCACGGACTCAGCGGGTTCTCAAAACGTTTAGTTTTTTCCCCCTACTTCCACGGTGACGGGGTGTTTTCAAAAAGTAGCATTACATCCTATGTCCAGGGAAACAAGTGTTTCAAAAAGTTGCATTTCCCCTCAACCTCCACGAAGACGGGCTGTTTTTCAAAAAGTGTCCACAAGGGCGACGGAAGGCTTTTCACGTGTCGTGTGAACGGGGCTTTAGATTATCTGCTGATTGAGATGAATCTTCGCGAAACGTTTTTAAGATACGTTTTTTTTACAAATCTGAACCCGGACACCAACCCCTAGATCGAAATATTACACAAAGTCGAATGACTACAATTTATTTATTTTTTTTCTGCACGTACTTCAAAGTACGCGACATTTTAAATTAGCGTCGATGAACGTAGCCACATTTGGAACATGTCTTGTCTCAGAACCTCTTGGAATAACTTGACCAAGACTCATTACACAACATCATCACACAACATCAGTATCATACAAATATATATACACACACATATATATATATATATATATATATATACTTCTATATAATCTAGGCTATAAAGAGATGAGGCGTATGCTAACCTCAAACGTAGTACACAGTCATTAGGGAGCCATAGTTAAGACCTACATGTGTGAGATTTTCAGTTCCGTGACCGAATCGTCTGTTGCCGTATTGTCCGATCGGCGACAGACCGTCACTCGTTGCCGCCGCCGCCGTCCAGGTCTTTGCACTGCAGGTCGCCGCCGGCGTAGTTGATGCCGGGGATCTTGACGCCGAAGCGGTCGACGCACCAGCAGATCCCGCGCTTCCGGCCGCGGGATGGTTTGCACTGCGGTGGGGGGGAGGAAAAAGGGAACAGTTGGAAACGGTTGGAAACGGTAGGAACCGGTTGGAAACGGTTGGAAATGGTTGGAAAGGGTTTGGAAAAGGTTGGAAAGGGTTTGGAAACGGTTGGAAAGGGTTGGAAAGGGTTTGGAAAAGGTTGGAAAGGGTTTGGAAAGGGTTGGTTAGGGTTTGGAAAGGGTTGGAAACGGTTGGAGATGGTTGGAAAGGGTTGGAAACGGTTGGAAATGGTTGGAAAGGGTTGGAAAGGGTTTGGAAAGGGTTTGGAAAGGGTTGGTTGGGGTTTGGAAAGGGTTGGAAAGGGTTGGAAAGGGTTGGAAACGGTTGGAGAGGGTTGGAAAGGGTTGGAAAGGGTTGGAAACGGTAGGAACCGGTTGGAAAGGGTTTGGAAAGGGTTGGAAACGGTTGGAAAGGGTTGGAAACGGTTGGAAAGGGTTTGGAAAGGGTTGGAAAGGGTTGGAAAGGGTTTGGAAAGGGTTGGAAACAGTTGGAAACAGTTGGAAACAGTTGGAAATGGCGGCGGATCGGCGTTAACCCGGGGCGACGCGGCGGTACCTGTTTCCGCTTGAAGAAGCCCTTCTTGTCGCAGTTGGGGATGTAGAGCGAGAGCGCCAGGACGCGGGACGTGTCCTTCATGCTCTGGATGAGGTTGTCCAGCCGCCGCCGGCACGGCCCCTTCGCCGACACGCAAAACTCAGATTCAAACCACAACAATAAAGACAACCAAAACAAAACGACAACAAACGAAAGGAATTCTCCCACTTACGAATTCGGGCTGCAGCTTGTCGGCGCCGAGCGGCGAGAAGTCCAGGGGGCCGGCGGGCGCCAGCCGGGCCAGCTGCTTCCTGCGGTCCTTGGCCTGCTTCATGGCCTGCGCCTTGCGGCTGCTGATGTGGTCACCGTACAGCGGCACCTTGGTCTGCGCCGACTCCGCCGCGCGGAGCAAGGCGTCCCCTTGTCCGTCTGCAGGGGAATCAGAGGGGAGGGGGGGATTTAATAAAGGTTTGGTGTTATAGTCAGTAAGACTTTCTTTCTTCATATTTTTCTTTTGTAATTTTTTACACTTTCTTATTGTTTTTTGTCCTTTTTAGTCTCTTTCATTTCTTTTTTTGACCTATTTCTTTCTTTCTTTGTCATTTATAACACATTCTTTCTTTTTGGTCCTTTTTCACTTTCTTTCTTTCTCCATATTTTTCTTTTTGTCATTTTTTACACTTTCTTATTCTTTTTGTGCTTTTTAGTCTCTTTCATTTCTTTTTTGACCTCTTTCTTTTTTTTGTCCTTTTTCACTTTCTCTCTTTGTCCTTTTTATACATTCTTCCATTTTTTTCAGGTGAATATGGGAATGGTCTGTACGAGCTGGAACCAGCAGATGGCGGTAGTGCAATTTCACGGATGCCAACAGCCATTGAACCCAAGTGAAGAAGAAGAAGAAGAAGAAGAAGAAGAAGAAGAAGAAGAAGACATTTTGCTTCACGCAAATGATTTAACTATTAATATTTTCACCAAAAAAACTCTGAAGACATTTGTTGAAAATAATCGTGGTTTTCTTAGAAATTTGGCGCTGGAATACGCTTTCAAAGAGTTACATTTTATGCCCAGTTTCCATGGAAGATAAGTGTTTTCAAAATGTTGTGTTTTTCCACTGGCTCTCACAGAGAGTGTTTTCAAAGCCCTTTTCAAAAGTTGTTCCCCTCTTTTCCTTTTTTTTTCTCCCTCTTTTGCATTGCGGTGGCTTTGGCTGGCGCATTTTCAAAGAGTTGCATTTTGCCCCAATGCCATGAGAACGGAGTGGGAGCATTTTCAAAAAGCTGCATTTTGGCCTGTTCACAGGGAGTGTCAGTGTTTTCAAATAGTTGCGCTCTGTTTCTGCAACAACTGAGGATTTCGGAAAAGTTGCCCCGTTTCCATGGAGATAGAAATCTGAATGTTTAAAAAAAAAATTGCATATTCCCGCCATTTCAAGAGTGGGAGCATTTTCAAAAAGTTGAGTTCCCCCCCGTGTCCAGAGAGATTGAGTGGAAACGTTTTCAAAAAAAGTTGAGTTTTCCCTTGTTTCAACAAGGAAGGAGTCAGAGCAATTTCAAAATTGCACTCTCCCCCATTTCCATGGAGTTGGAGCATTTTCAAAAAGATGTGTTTTCCTTGGAGACTGATATTTTCAAGAAGTTGCGCTCACCCCCCCCCCCCCCCCCCCCGTTTCCATTTGAAAACGGGGGTGTGGGGGCATTTTCAAACCGTTTTCCTTTGTTTCAGTGAAGGTGTAGGCGGAACACTTTCAAAAAGTTGCTTCCTGACCATTTCCACTGAGTCTGAGTGTTTTCAAAAAGTTGCATTTTGCTCCATTCCCACGGCGTTGGAGATTCGTGAGCTCTGGCGGCGGGGGGAAGCAACAAAAAAAAAAACCGCTGACTCAGCACAGTTTGGCGGCTCGGTGCCAGTTTTTGTATCGTGTTGACACGCGGGGACGACGCAGCCTGCACTTATGCACTTATGGCCGGCCGGGGCTGCCACTTTGAGGTCCGAGCAGGCCAGGGGTTTCAAAAACTTTTATAGCAAGTGACCTAAATGAGACATTTAGTCTCGCGGACGCTTAAAAACATGTCATTACGCTTTGACATGTGGCGAGCCGCCGCTAACAGCCGCAAGACATTTTTGCCCCCCCCCCCCCCCCCCCCCAGAAACTCGCCCCTCGGTTGGCCCATTTCCACCGCCGTGTCAACGCACCCGTTCCATTTTTTTTTTTTTTTTTTTTCCGGGGGCAGATTTGCGAATTTGCAAAGCCGCGCCGTTTCCGGCGCTGACGCGATCGCTAAGCTACCGCGGCTAACGGGAAACAAGGTCACGCTCTAAAACCTCCCCCCGACGACGACGACGATGACGATGAAGAAAGATCATGGTTTCATCCGTCTATTCCGCTTAATGACAAAAAAACAAAAAAAACCGAGAGATTCCCTTTGCAGTTGTTGACACAGTTTTCTCTCTCTATCTCTCTCGCTCTCTCTCTCGCTCTCTCTCGCTAATCAAGTCTTCACCCGCTAATCCCCCAGCTCGTCTAATCTGACCTGCGCTGACGGATCTTTCGTTTCTTCCTTCGTTGGACTCGTTCATCATCTGAGACTTTCCTCTCTTTCTCTCTCTCTCTCTCTTTTCTTCTCCATCTCTTCTGGGAATTCGAAGAAATCGCTCCAGATGATGTCAGAGTTACATAATCCCCGCGAATGTGAGATTTACACGGCAACCGGCAACCGTCGACGTGGTTGGAGCCGCAGAATACTCTGTTGAAGGTGGTGGAACTTTTTGGAAAACACTTTGACTCTGTGGAAACAGAGAAAAATGCTACTTTTAAAAAAAAAAATATTCTGACTCGGTCTCTCTGGAAAAAGGGAGAAAAAAATGCATGTTTTTGAAAATGTTAGACCCCATTGGGAAAATAAGTAAAACAACTTTTTGAAAATGCTCCAACTCCATGGAAATGGGGGGTCAACTTTTGGAAAACAATTCCGACTCTTTCTTCGTGAAAACAAGGGAAAACTAAACTATTCAGCTCAACTTTTTGAAAATGGTCCAACTCCATGGAAATGGGGGTGGAAACGCAACTTTTGGAAAACAATTCCGACTCTTTCTTCGTGAAAACAAGGGAAAACTAAACTTATTTGGCTCAACTTTTTGAAAATGTTCTGAATCCATCTTCATGGAAACGGAGGAAAGCGCAACCGTTTTCAAAATGCTTCAAATCGATCTCGCTGGACACGGGAGAAGATTCAACTTTTTAAAAAGTTCTATGGAAACGGGGGGGAAATAAAACGCAACTTTGACTTCGTCTCCATGGAAACGGAATATGAGTTTGTGGTGTCATTACCAAAAAAAAAAAAAGACAACCTACAGCACCACCTTGTGGCCTGGCATGCTAACTACATCAGTTTCCATGTAAATGGACAATATTTTCAAAACTTTAAAAATGCCCACATTTTTGGAAACGATGCGTTGTTTTTTGCACAATACAACCCCTTTAATTGACATGGTGGTGTCACTGTTTTCCCAAAATATTTGACACTCATTGCATCGCAGTTAATGCAATTAAAAAAATAAATAAAACAAGATCGCTATGGCAACAACAAATTGGCTTCATTTGCAGATTTTCCAAAGCACGTTGATGAGTTTCAGTGTAGAAAAGCAACGGGAGGTAACAGATGGTTGATGGGGGAATCTGGGATTCTGCTGAATCACCACTGGGTGGGGGGGAAGGGGGTGGGGGAGTGGAGTCGGGGAAAGGGTGGGGGTGAGATGGAGGCAGTGTGGGAAACGGGAGGTGAAAAGGAAAGAGGAGAAGAGCAAAAACCAGCGAAACGACACGATAATCGGAAGGTCGGAGTCGTCTGGACTCGGTGCCAAGGGGGGGGGGGGGGGCTGCGATTCTTTTGGTTTTGATGTTGTGAGAAGGGATGGGAGGAGAGAGAGAGAGAGAAAAAAAGACGATGAAGAGGGACGGTAGCCAGGCAGGGAAAGAGGAGAAGAGGCAGTTTGCAGAGAGAGAGAGAGAGAGAGAGAGAGAGAGAGAGAGAGAGAGAGAGAGAGAGAGAGAGAGAGAGAGAGAGAGAGAGAGAGAGAGAGAGAGAGAGAGAGAGAGAGAGAGAGAGAGAGAGAGAGAATAGAGGGATGGGTCAGGTGTGCAAACGGACGGACACCAAGTTGTCCTCAGACTCTCGGAACACAAAAACAACAATAAATAAATAAATAATAATAATAATAATAATAATAATAATAATAATAATAACAACAATAATAATAAAAACCCAGGCGCACGAGGGTTCCTGCAGATGACAGGTCAGATCGTCACTCCGCGCGAGTTCACTGGGTCAGCGGCGCGTTGAGCCGCGTGCCTCCAGGGGTGTGATGATGGATGGATGATCTATATATATAGATGGATGGATGGATGGATGGATCCGTGCGTAATCCCCCCCCCCCCCCTTTCCCTCCCCCTCTCCCCCACCGGGCTCACCTTTGGACGCGTGCAGCACCTTGTACAGCTTCTCGTTCTTGCACGCGCCGCGCCCGTGCAGCAGCGCGTGCAGCGGCTTCTCCTCGCCGTCCTTGGGCAGGCAGCGGAGCCCGCGCGCGCACGGCCCCGTGTACACGCCGCACGGCTGCGCCTCCTCGAGCGCGCACGTCAGGCAGCAGCCGCAGCCGGGCTCCTTGACCGGCTGGCAGCCCAGCGGCACCGGCGGGCACATGGAGCGGTCCTTCCGGTCGCACGGCTCGCACGGCACGTACGACGCGCCGCAGCCGGCGAGGCGCAGCAGCAGCAGCAGGAAGGCGGAGACGCAGAGCAACATCTCCTTTTTTTCTTTTTCTTTTTTAAACTCCCACCCCCCCCCCCCAAAAAAAAAAATACCCCCTAAAACTCAATAAATAATAAATAAAAATGAATAAATAAAATCAGTTGAGTCTCGCGGTGAATCCGGACGTCGGGTGTTTTATTAGAGTTGCATCCACAGGTGCTTCTCGCAAGCGCGAGTCCGGGAATCGCGCAGCATCCGTTTGCGCACAATCCACAAATCCCGCGGTGCGCCGCGCGTTTCTGCAAGGAATCTGAAGCAATAAATTTTAATTATCCAGCCCCCCTTTCTCTCTCTCTCTCTCTCTCTCTCTCTCTCTCTCTCTCCCCCTCCTCCTTTCTCTCCTTCTCCCTCCTTGCGGTGATGCCCGGTGCCGTTTTACGCGCAGGCTGAAAATAACGCAGATCCCCCCCGCTTCTCTCTCTCTCTCTCTCTCTCGCTCTCTCTCTCTCCTCTGGATTGTGAGCAGAATGTATAATCTGTGGCTTTGAACTCGCCTTTTAAAAAAGAAACTGTCGGAGGCGAATGGGTATGTCAAACAACGTTTTGGAGGGGGAGGCGCACTTGTCAACTCCTGCGCGCCGCGATGCTGATTTTTCTTTTTTTTTTCTGTCTTTCTTTCTTTCTCTCTCTCTCTCTCTCTCTCTCAGGGCGGGTGTTGGCATGCCTCCAGATCGAGCAGATACGAGACGACGCTCCTTGAATGAGACGCCCCTCTCTCTCTCTCTCTCTCTCTCTCTCTCTCTCTCTGTCTCTCTCTCTCTCTCTCTCTCTCTTTGAGGCAAATTCATCCTTACCCGTGCGCGTAACACGGGAAAATTCACACGTGACACTATAACTGATAGTAACTTAACCTATCAACTTTCCATCGACGAAATGTTGAGTGAAGCCGCATTTTTTTTTTTCATGACTACAATTTAAAACATCAGGCAAGGTCGTTATTTTTATTTTAGATTTTTTTTAATACTTTTTTTCCTCTGTTTTAGAGGTTCCAGTTCTTTATTTTTAAAATATTTTCGAAATGTAAAAAAAAAAAGCCTGTTTCCTTTTTTGTACTGATTTAGGGCATTTTTATTTATTTATTTATATTTTTCCATATTTATTGATATTTTTTCATATGTATGTATTTATTTATTTATATTTGTCCAATATTTTTTACATTTATTTTCCATATTTATTTATTTATTCATTTATTTATATATTTCCATATTTATTTATTTATTTATTTATATTTTCCATATTTATTTACATTTTCCATATGTATTTATTCATTTATATTTTTCCATATTTTTTTGTTATTTTTTTCCATAATTATTTATTCATTTATTTATTTATATCTTTCCATATTTATTTATTTATTTATTTATTTATTTATTTATTTATTTATGTATTTATATTTTTCCATATTTATTTATTTATATCTAGATTTTAGCTTGAGCAGCTTTTCATCAAGTAATTAAAAAAAAAAGAAGAAGAATTATTTGATTCTAAATTTAAAATGTCAGAATTCAAGTTATTTTTCTTCATCCGGTTCAAGAATAAATAAACAAAACAAAACCCCGTTGATTTTCATATGATGCCACCCAACATATTGGAGATGCAGCAGGTTCACGCCTCGTGCGTGACATTACATAACTCCACATGTGCATCAGGGCGTCTCATCAAACTGAAGACACTTTCAGCGTAAAATCTCACATTTCTTCCAAAAAAATAAAAATAAAAACAACTTTGGTGTGATATGTGCATGCCCAGATGTCTGCAGATGACAAACCTTGTTATTATCACGTTTATATTTACATTTAAACGGCCTATATGGACACCAAGTCGTATATTCTGACGCTCTTGTCAGTAAGGGCACCGTCCTCATATGCGCTCTTACTTTGAAAAACGGCAACTTCGCGTCACACAATAGCAACTTGTCAGTAAATTTAAAAAAAAGTAATTAATGTAATTTTATTTAGGCATTGTACGATTTATTTTTTTTGCCATTTCTTCTGGGTAAAAAAAAATAAATAAATAAGGCAAATCACTTTTTTTCACGTGAAATTTATGAATAAGTCAATTAGCGGGAAAAAAAAGTTTAAATATCTGTTTGAATGGATTGAAAGAATGAAAAAAAGCTCAAATGGCTTAGAAAAGGATTAAAAACCTACTTTTTTTTTTTTTTTTCTAAAGTTAAAAATCTGAACAAAATCCAGCTTTCGGTGATCGCGATGACTTTTTGCTGCAAATATGCTCGGTGCACTCGGGCCGACCTCCGAGGTCGGCGTCCCCGAGATAAGTGGCCGGCGGGAACACGGCGTTCGGGAGCCGCTCAGTGTTTTTTGGCAGATTTTTTTATTTTAAACAGACGCTTCGGTCTTTGTTTACGTCTCCGGAAGAGCTGAAACGGGCCTTTTCCAACTCGAGTTTCACTTCTTTTTTTTTTTTTTTTTCTGTCGTCATGCCCCCCCCTTGCGTTCGCCGCCGACCTTTGACCTTTGATCAGGTGTCGGGTGACGTCGGGTGTGACTGAAAGGTCGGAAGAGAGAGCGCCATTCGAAACCAGTGCACATCTGTGCTCCGAGGGCTCGACGTGTTTCCCCCCGCAGGCCGCCGCCGCCACCGCCGCACTCCTGATTTACGACCCGGAGGCAAATTGGCATTGTTAACGTGTCAATACTTGTTCTCGTTCCTCCAGATGTGAGTGTGGGATCCAGGTGTGCTTGATGGGAGTGCGAGAAGCGCCGCCGCTGGAGAGTCGGCTGGAGCGAAACGCGCCATGTGACGCGCAGATGGCGGCGGAAACGTAGCGGCGGCTTGAGGCCCGGATCTCACCTTGTGACTCCTTTACATTCCGACGGATTCGGAATGTTTTCAAAAAGTTGCGTTTTCTGCCGTTTCCACAGAGTTGGAGTAGGAATGTTTTCAAAAAGTTGTGTTTTCTGCCGTTTCCCACCAAGATGGAGTCGTAATGTTTTCAAAAAGTTGTGTTTTCTGCCGTTTCCACCTCTGTTTCCATGGAGTTGGAATCAGAATGTTTTCAAAAAGTTGTGTTTTCTGCTGTTTCCACGGAGTTGAAATTGGAATGTTTTCAAAAAGTTGTGTTTTCTGCCGTTTCTACGGAGTTAGAGTCGGACTCTTTTCAAAAAGTTGTGTTTTCTGCCGTTTCCACGGAGTTGGAGTCGGAATGTTTAAAAAAATGTTGTGTTTTCTGCCGTTTCCACAGAGTTGGAATCGGAATGTTTTGAAAAAGTTGTGTTTTCTGCCGTTTCCACAGAGTTGGAGTGGGAATGTTTTCAAAAAGTTGTGTTTTCTGCCGTTTCCACGGAGTTGGAGTCGGAATGTTTTCAAAAAGTACTGTTCTTCTGCCGTTTCCACGGAGACGGAGCTGGAATGTTTTCAAAAAGTTCTTTTTTCTGCCATTTCCACGGAGTTGGAATCGGAATGTTTTCAAAAAGTTCTGTTTTCCCCGCCGTTTCCACGGACTTGGAGTTGGAATGTTTTCAAAAAGTTGCGTATTCTGCCATTTCCACAAAGACGGAGTCGGAATGTTTTAAAAAAAGTTGTGTTTTCTGCCGTTTCCACAGACACGGCACTGGAATGTTTTCAAAAAGTTGCGTTTTCTGCCATTTCCACAAAGACGGAGTCGGAATGTTTTCAAAAAGTTGCGTTTTCTGCCGTTTCCACAGTGACGGAGCCGGAATGTTTTCAAAAAGTTGCGTTTTCTGCCATTGCCTCAAAGACGGAGTCGTAATGTTTTCAAAAAGTCGCATTGTCCGCCGTTTCCATAAAGAAGGACTTGAAAAGTTGCATTCTCTGCTGTTTGTATGGAGACGGAGTCGGAACGTCTACAAAGAATTTGCTTGTCTCAGAGCATTTTGAAAAACTTGCGTTATCTCCCATTTCCATGGAAACAGAGTTGGAACGTTTTCAAAAAGTCGCACTTCCTCCCAGTTTCAACAGAGGTGAAGGTAGCAGGGTTTCCAAAAGACTTTCGTAGCTTTTGACACCTTCACCTCCACCAGATTGTTCAGGTGGCGGGACGTCGGACAAGAAGAATCTCAAGTGCTTGTAAAAAAGATAAAATAATAAAAAATGGAATTTTAAACATCCACAGCCGAGAGGAAGACTGTGGCTCAAGAGCAGCTTTGAAACGTCTCAGACTGTTTATGGAGCTGTCATTTCCGCAGAAATGATGAGAAACCCCGCCGAATGTCCACACCACTGCAACGTTGCATTCCGACGCTCAAGATAACAAGCGCGCTATTTATTGATATTTACATTGTGACTGTAGGGCCGCCGCCAAATAAATACCTAACCAAAGCAGAATCCCAATCGTATGTTTGATTTTGAGATTCCCTGCCAGGGGATTGGGAATTTGTTCCACACATCCGGCAGCCAAATGAAGTCATGAGGGTTAAAAAAGGGGGGTTAAATCCTACAAATGCAAGGCAAGGCAAGGCAAGCTGGTGAATCAGGATCGTTTGCTCAAGTCAGTTCCGTTGGGTTTCTTTGGCGCCAAATACAACATGGTGATTTCAAGGTACTTTTATGGAGAAAAAACCACAAATCCACACGAGCGAGAAGAAGAAGAGACGGTGGAAAGAAAAAAACTTTTTAACAGGAAGAAACCAGACGAGGAAACTTTCTCCTGTTCTGGTTGAGGAGAGGAGAGAGGAGGAGGAGAAGGATAGGAAAGGTTGTAAGGAGGGATTCGAACCCTGGCTAGAGTTAAGGGGTAGGGATTCAAACTCTGGTTCAGGTAGAGGGTAGGGATTCAAACTTTGATTCGGATAAAGGGTACGGATTCAAACTCTGGTTCGGGTAGAGGGTAGGGATTCAAACTGGTTCGGGTCGAGGGTAGGGATTCAAACTTTTGTTCGGGTAGAGGGTAGGGATAGGAAACCTGGAAACCTTGCTTCATTTCCATACAACAAACGTTTGAGGAGCACGTTTCCCCCTCAGAACGTACAAAAGTTTCCTCGTCCGCGGCTTTTGTTCGCCCGACAGCGTCCGCGGCTTGTCTTTCACATCCTGACCTACTTTGTTATCGGCGGAGGGACACCGAAGCCGCGCGCTGCCGCACTCGTTCCGAAAGAGATAAGGGAGCCGACCGGAGCACAGCCCCGAAAGAAATGATCAAAAGCCTAGTAAGAAAAATAAAAAAAATAAAAAAATAAGAAAATAAAAACATGCAACCTCAGCACAAAATGCTCGCGCAGAGCCATACCAGCTCTGGGAAAAAGAGCCCCGGTGTCGGATTGCCTCCCTCCCTCCCTCCCTAGCCCTACCCCCCCCCCCCCCCTCAGGCCCCGGGACCTGGGGCTGACGTGCAGCGTTACGCGAGAGAAAGACGACGCCAGACAATGAAGTAACAATTGTGAAAATAATACCTTGAAAGCCCGAGGAACTTTTTTTTTTTTTTTTTTAATCTTTGTCCAAAGAATCTCGGACTCTGTCTGAGTTCAAACGCAACAAAAACACCGCGACTCCATTTTCATGTAAATGTAACTTTTTGAAAAATGGGCTACCAGGGTGCAACTTTAAAAAAAATACAAAAAAAGCCAAAACCACCTTCTCTGTCTTTGTGTAAATCGGAGGAAATGCAAACCACTGTTTATGGAAAACATTGTGGAAAAAAGTGAAGACCCAACTTTTTCAAAACCGGCTCCCACATGTAGAACTTTTTGAAAAACGCTGATCAACACGTGATAACGGGGGGAAAATACAACAAAAATACCACGGCGGTAGTAAATAATTGTTCTGCACGTGCTCAGTAGATGGACATGCAGAACAACCCACATTCTCCTGGGACTTGATGCTTTTATTTTGACAGTCACCGCAATAACAATCCAACTGTCTGTGTACTTCCATTGTTTATAAAGTCTTACTATTCTGCGTGCATGTGTGTAGTTTCATTACAGAAAAACAAACAACGGAACCAACATGCTGTTATTGACAGTGTTTTTGCCGTTTCCATGGAAACGGACACTGATTTAAAGCTGTCCCACAAGAAGTTATGTTCCTTTACTGCATTATTTGAGAGTACGGATGATGAATTTCACGAGTGACAAGGATTTTTCTTTTTTTTTTTCTCGGTTTCTGTCAGGATTCTGCCCCGTCACCATGAGGCTATATCCCCCCCCCCCCCCCCCCCCCCCGGGGTGTCTTTACCCGGCCGGCCCTCTGAGCCGCTAATCCGCTCCTCTGGAAGCGACGGCGGATTAAAAAAAAAAAAAAAAAAACGATGACTCGTTTGTGTGTGACTGATGTGCTCCGTATGACACAGCCAGCCCGCTTACTGTAAGTGACAAACGGCAAACCGCTGGAAATGTGCTGAGGCGGCGAGCATCGACCCCCACCCCTCCCCCCACCCCTGTGCCCAATCCGGTGGATTCCCAGATTTAAACAAAAGAAAAAAAAAAAAAAAAATTTTCAGAGCCGGGTTGCGAGATGAACTGGGATTTCCAAGCAATGCGCAGTTGGCGATGGTTGACTTTTCCCGCGACGCAAACGGTTTTCAAAATAAATAAATAAATAAGCAAACAAATAAGACTTTGCTGGGGAAACAGCGGAGCCGGGCAACCTGGATCATTTAAAGATCCCGGCGTTGGTTTTGAGGGCGGTAAATGAGCGGTGCCACCTACGAGAGGCTAAAGTGACATCAGGAGGCCGGGGGGGGGGGGGTTTCCCATGAATAAAAAAAAAAAGGAAGTGGGGGGGGGGGCAAAGGGAAGTTAATTACACAAATCCCCACATCACAGGAAACTCGTAAAGAACCCCTTTTGCTGATCAATATTTCCGCGTGTTTTACGGTAAAGCCTGCGGTTCCACCGATTGGAAAAAAAAAAACGGTAAGAGAAAAGGAAGGGGTTTCGCAAAGGGGGGGGGGGGGTGGATTGTTATAGGAAGCACTACGTGAGATGGCAGCTCGGCGAAAACCCTGTCAGCACATCTGTGTGGCCCTGGCAACTGCCGATCGGACCAAAAAAAGGCAGATCATTGCATCCAGATGTTGGAAACGGCGTCGGTGTGTCCCCCGCGCCACGGCGAATCTATTCAAAGAACAAGTGTTTCTCCCCCCCCCCCTTTTTTTTTTTTTCTTTTTCCTCGAGTGAATTCGTGGAAGCGAAATGTTGACCCCGTTATAGCACCTTGCAAAGTACAGCAAACACAAAAACAACACATTTCTTGGAAATGTCAGGGTTTTTTTTTTTCGTTTTTTGTTTTGTTGGCGTCCCATTCGCCGTCATCGCTCGCATAAAAATGCTCTCTCGGAATTGGCAGTCTCTGGCAGGGAGGGCGGGGGGGGGGTTTGAGGCTGTGGTCACGCCGCCCTCGCTTTTCTTGCGTCTCCACCCCCGCCCGCTGCGTCGCGACCCAATGAGTGATGGTTAACACAAAAATGGAGTCTTTCCCAGAATGCACCCCTGCTGTGGCTTTCGGGGTCATTGTGACTCGGAGAGGCTAAGCTAACCCGCGTCGTCCGTTTCATCAAGCGCTTCCTTCCAGTTTGACGTCCTCGTGCGGCGGCATGAGGCAATAAAGTAGTGCCCAAGGTGGA
>NC_137673.1:7849799-7904742 GCF_963422515.1 Blennius ocellaris | reverse complement strand
CGTCGGACTTCAAAAAGAGTCAAAAGGACGCGGTGCGGCTGGCAAAACGGAGCCAGGAGTGGAGGGTTATCCGTCTTTTCGCAAAGCGTTTGACCACCAGCATGGGGCCCCCCCGGGACCGGAGGTTTCTGCAGATGAGGACAGGCGAGCTTCTTCCCCGCTGCTTCCATCCAGCTGCTCCAACTCAACGCGGCTGCTGGAGGAAGCAAAGTTTCCATCTCCCTCTGTTTGCAAACACCCCCCCACCCCCCTCAGAAAAAAATACGGAACAGGCTGCAATTAATTACAAAGAAATATTATCCTCTTGCGGGAGGTTCGCAGCAACATCAGTATCCAAAGCAAACAGATACGGTGTGCTTGGAAGCTCGGTGCCTTGTACAGCTGCCATTGCCAAATCCAGGCCCACAGATCCTCTTACAGCAGATCAGAGCAAGGCGGGTGGGGGGGGGGGGGGTTGTTATCATGCACACTGCAGCATTATACCACATTTCATCTCCACTTCTTGACTACTGAACTGATATGGAAAAAAGAAGCAGACGATTGCGTGGGAGGCCTGCGAAGTTCTTGAGCATTCATAACGCCGCGTCGACCCAAAAAGGAGGAAGGAGGAAGCGGCAGTCGTCGCGCGCAAGATGTCAGATTTGGATTGTGGGGAGACCCTCCGTGGTCGGGAACGGTCAAGACGCCAAAGTGGTGTATTTTTAGAAACCGCCCCCCCATCCCACCACCATGGAACACTGAACGATTCCCGAAGCGCTCCAGAAAAACTGTCAAATTACCGATGAACGTTTGCAAACGCCCCACAGTACCGCGCGTTCACACACCGTAAACACCCATTATTCCGTCGGCGTCCCCCCCCCCCCCGAAACGGCGCAAGCAGATGGCATCCTGTGCAGCGTCGGTGTCGGGATGATGGATGAGGGCCGCGGCCCGTTGTTGTCTTTTGACGGAACGACGCCGAGGTAGACGTGGCCCGTGGACGTTTGAGTGACGGCCTCGTCTCGGCAAATCGCCACCGGCGCTAAACAACTTCGCGGAAGTCTCGTCGGATGCGACGACAGCCCGGCGCGTAATTGATTGCAACGACGTTCGGGTGGATTTTCTTCCCGGAGAGTACATTTCAGGCTGTCGGACCACACGCGACAAGACTATTCGGCGAGGAGTGATTTACTGCCTTTTTTTTTTTTCCGTATATTTGCAGACGGGAGCTTGATTAAACCTCATGACTCAATAAACCGCCTCTATGCCGACGACACGATCTTAAATAAATGGTGCTCCCCCCCCCCCCAAGATAGCCCCGTCCAAGCCGAAATAACTGTTTTAAAAAAATTGTCAACGCTGTCATTAAAGACTCTGTCGGGAAGAGGTTGCGCGGAGCATCGGGGGAGGTGGGGGGGTGTGGGGGCTGTTGTGCGGAGCCCTGTGATTTTCTGCCTCCCCTTCGCCTCACACGACGCTCGCCGGACACCGAGGGGAATTCATGGCATTCCTCATTCGTGCGTTTTAAAAATCCGTGATTTTGTTTACGCCATCTCTTTTTTTTTTTTCTTTCTTTTTAACATGAGCCGTATCTAATTCCTGCATCTACATCGGTACAGTTTTTATTTTTTGGGGTTTTGTTTACATTACCAACGGCCTGCATGCATAAGTGACTGTACAGATGTGGCTGGTGAACAGCCGTGGAGCTGATCGTTGAGGCGTAACGTGTCGCCGCGGCAACCAGGAACTGAGGCGTATGCAGAGGGAAGAACAAGAATGCTTTTAGATAACGGTACTCTCTATCGGGGCGGCGTTCAGGCCACAGGTGGACTCGGGGACAATCAAGTGTTCAGAAACTGAGAATGACTTCAAACATACGTTCAGGTTTATATTCACATAATGATGTCGATATTGTTTATCTGTTCACTATCTGTTAGTTCAGAAAACTTGTCGTCATTCTCTTCATTTTTCAGGAGTCGGTTTCATAGGTGCTGCTTTACCTCTGACTGGCTGGCTGGTTGGTTGGTTGGTTGGACGACTGGCTGGCTGGAGGGTTTGTTGGTTAGGTACTGAGTTAGTTATTTTGTTGGTTGGTTGGTAGCTAGTTGGTTGGCTAGTTAGCCAACTAGGTATTTGGCTGGTTAGCTAACTAGTTGGTTGGCTGGTTGATTGGCGAGTTAGCTGGTTGGTTGGTCAGTCGGTCGGTCGACTGACTGACTGACTGACTGACTGACTGACTGACTGACTGGCTGGCTGATTGGTTGGTTGGTCAGTCAGTCAGTCAGGGGGTCAGGTGGTTCACTCAATGGAATAAAGAGGAGAACCTTTGTGAACAATGTGAACGTTTCCTTTGATGTTCTGACTGTACAAGCTGAACTTCTTTAAACTGTCAACTGACTTCATTTATCGGAAGGGTTTTCTCAGAAAATCCTCCCAACATAAAAAGGACATCATGAAAGAACATTGGACAGTATTCTCCCTTCTCCTCACCGCCACCAACGACTCAATACGTGCGGGCGGTTTATTTTCGAAAGTGAATGTTGTAAAACAAGACAAGGATAACACAGTGCTCCCAGTGGACGTGGTTGTGAAGTGAAGCTCAGGCGGCGGACGACGAGAAACAGAACAGGGAAAACCGAACCAAACGCCGGTTTTTTTCATAATGTCTGTTTGCTTTGTCGATTACAAGGAACGTTTTTTTTTTTCCGTCCACAAGCGCTCGGAATTACGGAATTGTGCAAACAAAGTCGCCGACGTGGAAATTACAGAGCGGTGATTGGAACAGTGCAAACATAAACCGGCCACAGGAAACGGCGTGCGAGTACTTTAGGTGTCACATTGATGTCTTTCTCCAAAGTAATATTGCTCGAACATTTAAAAAAAAAAAAAACCATTTTAAAACTTCCCCAGGACAGAGAGGCTGATTCCAGATGGCTGCTGGGAGACACGTTCGATGTCGAAATCAATCCACTAACGCTCCATTTACAACTGTTTTTGAAATTGCTGTGACTTTGTGTCTTTGTGTAAATGGGCAAAAATGCAACTTTTATGAAAATTACTCCCCCCCCCTCCCCAAGTGGAACTTATTGGAAATTACTCCATAGTCTTATAAACGGGCAAAAAGCCAACTTTTTGAAAGTGACTCCCAAGGTGGATATTTTTGCAAATCGCTCCCACGGCGGAGCTTTTTGAAAATGCTGTGACTCCATCTTTATGTAGATGGGGGAAAATGCAATGATGATAAAAACGACTCCCATTGGGAAGATCTTTGAAACTACTACAATTCCATTTTCATTTCAATGGGGGGTGCGCAAACTTTTGAAAAGGGTGCCCAAGGTGAACATTTTTGAAAATGCCCCGACTCCATGTGGATGAGCAAAAATGTGACAGGAGGACAAGCGGAACTTTTCTTTGATATTTCCAACTCTCCCCGCAGAGACATCTGGAGGCGACGGAGCGCTGTTACTGCACACGTGCGCCATCGCCATAGTAACCAACAAAGATGGCGGCCTCCATAGTGTCATGACTCCCAGTCTCGAGTTTCCCCCCCAATGGCATTAAATTCATCATCTGTCCATACGAATCTCGGAAAATGTACGTGTTTTTTTTCCCCCCGTATTGTTCTTCATGCGCATGTGTGAGTGGTTTCATAAGAAAATCAAGCAACAGCACCACCCGGTGGCCCGGCATGCTCGCTACGTCGTGTTCATGGTCTCCATGCCATTCAACGGTAAAAAAACAAAAAACAATCACGTACGACCCGGGATCTCCCGAGTTGAACTCTCGATGTTTCTTTTCCAACCTTTACCGATCGCTCAGATTTCCGCAGCCAATCAGTGAAAAACCACCGAACACTGTGGTGGGTTAAGTGTTGCTCAAAGGCACGTCTGACAGGTCACTGGGAAAAGACTGAATTATGCCGTTTCGCTTCCTCGACAACAGACTTTTCCAGGCAGACTCGGGGAATGCGTGTGTGTGTGTGTGTGTGTGTGTGTGTGTGTGTGTGTGTGTGTGTGTGTGTGTGTGTGTTTCCACGCAACAGGAGTCATTTGTATTGTGTGTCCTGACATGATGCCAGCGCTTCATCGATTACTTTGGCAGGTGCCGACACGACTGGATCCAGGAGCGCACACACACACACACACACACACACACACACACACACACACACACACACACACACACACACACACACACACACACACACACACACACACACACACACACACACACACACACACACACATACAGAACTGCATATACACCTGGTTAACAGCTACAGTGAGCATGCCAGACCTGTAGGGGGCAGTGTAACGAGAAGCATTCAGCCATGATAGCCAATCAGAAACCAGGAAAAAACGTCCCGCCACAAGTGAAACACATCAGCAGCAATCAGACACAAGGAGCCCGAACACTGCAAAAAGAAGTGGCCCAAAATATAACGTATCAAAATACCTCGTTTTAGAAGAAAACTACCGTACTAGAAAGTAGTGACATCGTCCGTGCAGCAAGTAAATTTGACTCGATAAAGAAGCCTTGAAGTAACATTTTTAATATTATACTGTTAAATCAAGAACTAAAAATATGTAAACAACTTTTATAATGAGCTAAATTAATCTATCATGGTACTTATTTGAAATAAACAAGAAGACTATCTAATATCACATGACTACAACTACCACATATTTTGCTGCTCTGCTTTAGCTACACTCAGAAACCCCTTTGCTTTTCTTCCTTTCTCTATTTGACTCTACTGTCTTGTCCTTTCCCCCTTTTATTCATCTCCTCTGTTTGTTGCTGCGGTTTTTCCGCGTAGCTTTAGCGACCCTCGACACTTTTCTGTCTCATTTCATATTTTTTCTTGATATTTTATCTATTTTCCTTCATTTTCTAAATTCTCCCCCCCTTTTTTCTTGATTGTCCTCCTTATTTTACAACCGTTTCTTTTCATTTATCCATCCCCCCCCCCCCCCCATTCATTTTTTTTTCTGCCTCTTCTTATTTATTCTTTTCCTCAAAGGTCTTCTGGCCATTTCAGCAGTTTAAACACTACTAAAGAAAACATAATCAGCTTGGAATGCAAATAAAATTGTTGTTTTTTGTAGATACACGACACATTCCAGAGCCGCAGGTTGAACTTCAAAGTACTTCATTCCACAATTATTTCACCACTCGTCTGTTTTCCCGAGGTGAGGCGGAGAAGATTCCGTGGCTGCAGCAGCAAGACGATCTAACGTTACCGCTTCTTTTGTTTTTTTCCTCCAGCGTGAAAAGAAAAGAAAAAAATCTCACCTCATCGGTATCGATGACGTTTTTTTCTGTAACTGAAGGCAGAAGGAGAGAGTCTGAGAAAAAGATAAAGGTAAGAAGATCCACGCTGTAGCAGCTGAACTCCCCCCCAGGCCAAAACCAGCAGGGCTCCATGTAAATCCTCATACTGCTTGGAAAATACAACAACAACAACAACAAATTATATTGCACAACAGGATGTGCTTTTGTTTGAAATGATAAAAAAAGGTTTCCGATAAGATTGTCGTCCAAAAGAGGGACTGAAAGGGGGAGAAACTACGTTTTCTGCCATGATGCAGATGATTATTTGAATCGTTTCCTGAAAACAACCAACAATTGCCCAACATTCAACCAACCAACCAACCAACCAACCAACCAACCAACAATTGCCCAACATTCAACCAACCAACAATTGCCCAACATTCAACCAACCAACCAACCAACAATTGCCCAACATTCAACCAACCAACAATTTCCCAACATTCAACCAACCAACCAACAATTGCCCAACATTCAACCAACCAACCAACCAACCAACCAACAATTGCCCAACATTCAACCAACCAACCAACAATTGCCCAACATTCAACCAACCAACCAACCAACCAACCAACAATTGCCCAACATTCAACCAACCTACAACCGACCAACCAACAATTACCCAACATTCAACCAACCAACAATTGCCCAACATTCAACCAACCACCCTATCAACCAACCAACCAATCAACCTTTGCCTGACATTCAGCCAACCAACCAACCAACCAACAATTGCCCAACATTCAACCAACCAACAATTGCTCAACATTCAACCAACCAACCTATCAACCAACCAACCAATCAACCTTTGCCTGACATTCAGCCAACCAACCAACCAACCAACCAACAATTGCCTAACATTCAACCAACCAACCAACGAAACAGCCAACTGACTGACAGTCCGTCCATCAGACTGACCAATCAACCAACAAAAGTCTATAAACCAACCAACCAACCAACTGACTGACCAACTAGCTGCTTACCCAACTGACCCCGAGACCGACCAAGCAACTCGCCACTGAACCAACCGACTGACGGACCAACCAAAATACACACTGAGACTTCAAAATGCCATAACAAAGGCTTCTGACGTCTCTTTCATCTCCTGTGGATGAAAAGACTTCTGAAAAACATGATTCCGGGGTCGTGGTCGGGGTGAACAAAACGGTGTGAGAAGCAAAGACATACCGTCCTGGAGATACACGGTACCACGTGTACGGCATCCCTCTTAAACGCCGTAAACTCCCACGAGCCCTTTCAGGAATTCCTGCTATGCCTCGACTGCAGCAGATTTACAAGGTGGCGGATACCGTGCATCTTGTGCATTAAGGAATGTACTGCGCCCGCCGCGAGAGTGTGAGGGTACACACTCTCCCATCCCCCGACACAAATCTTTCCTTTCCTATTTGAATGAATGTGTGGAGAAGATGGTCTCGGGTTTTCTTGTTGCCGTTGGCAAAGCCCTCAGACTAAATAATGGTCGTGTAATAGAACCGCTGCTCGCCCTCAAACGCAGGAAATAAGCGGCGGCGGTTGGGTTCATTCATGCTGGCAATTATCACTCCCCCTTTATTTGATTTTTTTTTCGAAAAACCAACTCGAAAACCTCCTCAAAGCAAAGAAACTATTAGCTTTGGAAAGACGCTGATTGTCTTGCACCGATCCAGGATTTCCACTCGGTCTGCCACGAGAGGCTACGGCTACGTTCGACGCTGCAGAAATCCAAGATGGCCGACACCGGGAAGACGGACATTGAAACCAGACGAAGCAGGTCGGATATGGGAATGGGGGGGGGGTATGGGAATTTCGATGCGTTTGCCCGGCGAAAAGACACTCGATTGTCACGTATATAACAAGAACGGTTAAGAAATTAAGCGTCGCGGCTGTTTGGGAGATTCTGTCGAAGGCTACGTTCACGCTTGGCGTGATCGTCCGGCAGTTTTCATGGCAGCTTTTTTGTTTTCTCTCTGTCCACTTTGTCCCCCCCGCCGACCGTCCAGACCTCATTCCTGCGATGGTTTGGATTCTTTACACATCAGTGCGAACGCGCACACTGTAGGCCTTTTTAACCCCTACAAGACCGAATGTTTTATACTCCTTTTACTGCAAGGTTAGCATTAGCATTAGCTTCATCCACCGTTGTCAAGATCGGAGTCACTGAAAGTACAACTTTTTAAAAATGGTGCCGTATCCATCTCCATGGAAATGCAACTTTTTGAAAAGACTGTGGCTCTGTCAACATGACGGTCTGCACAACTTTTTGAAAATGTGACGACTGTTTCCATTGAAATAAAAGGGGGCGGGGGGAGTAGCTATTTAAAAAAGCTCCAACTCCAATCCAACAGCTTGGGTAAAATACTTTTTGAATACATTCTGACTAAAATATTTTTTTAAAGATTTCTTTTTAATATACTATGACTCTGCATCCATTGAAATGGATGGGGGGGGGGGGGGGAGGTGCAACTTTTTGAATGTGCATAAACTCCTTTTGCATGGAAATGAAGGAAAACACTACTAAACGGGGGGGAAACAAACCTTTTTGAATACACTAAAACCCCGTCTCCTAGGGTTGATGCAACTTTTTGAATATGCGAGGACTCTGTCTCCATGGAAACAATGGGGAACACACAACTTTTTGAATACATGTCTGCGTGGAAATGGGGGGGGTGGAATTTTTTTGTAATATGCTAGGACTCTGCTTCCATTGAAATGGATGGGCGGGGGTGGGGGGGGGTGTAACTTTTTGAATGTGCCTGAACTCCTTTTTCATGGAAATGAAGGAAAACACTACTTTTTGAATGAGTCAGGACTCGGAAACAGTGGATAACGCAACTTTTTGAATATAGCAGAACTCCGTGAAAATTTTTGAATATGCTAGGACTCTTTTTTTTTTTTTGTGGAAACGGGGGGGAAAAAAACTACTTTTTGAATACACTAAAATCCCATCTCCTAGGGTTGATGCAACTTTTTTAATATGCGAGGGCTCCGTCTCCATGGAAACGGTGGGGGAAAACACAACGTATCCAACTCGCTGCTACTACTTATGGCCATAGTAAATAATAAAAAATAATAATAGTAACTCTTTCTATCGTTTCTGTAGAAAAAGCTACATGAGCAGGACGTTTTTTTGTGTTTTTTTTCTGCTGCCTTGGCCGGGGAAGGACAGCTGGCCCCTCTCAGAGGATGAGCGCTCCACCAAGACGCGAGGAGAAAGCCCAGTTTCCACGGCTAATAAGCCCGAACTGGCGGCTGTTATCGTAAGGAAACCCTGGAGGAGCCGTGAATCAGGATGGCGGCGAGAGTTCGAGAGTGTTTTTCCAAGCGAGTGGGCTAAATGGAGCTCGCTCTCCTGAGAAGATCATCAACGAGCGGCGCCGACGTCACCGCTGAACTTTGAGCGGAGGAGGAGGAGGAGGAGGAGGAGGAGGAGGAGGAGGAGGAGGAGGAGGAGGAGGAGGAGGAGGAGGAGGAGGAGGAGGAGGAGGAGGAGGAGGAGGAGTGCAAACCAAAACAAGCAGGTTGATGTTTCCATCCGATAAGAGCCGAGTGGGATTTTTTTTTTTTCCCCCTTGTTTGAATATTTACAGTCCAGTGGCATGTGCATGTTTCAGGGGTCAGGCTGTTTCTCTGGTGTGGGAAGGTCATACCTGGGTGACAGGCCTCTCTCTCTCTCTCTCTCTCTCTCTCTCTTTTTGAAAATCGCTCCCAAGATATAACCTTTTTTTTTTTTACAAGTGCCCCGACTTCATCTTCGTGTAAATAGTTAAAAGCTCAATTTTTAAACGGAAAAATGTCTTCCACAGTGGAACTTTTTGAAAGCAGCTCCCAAGGTGAAACTCTTTGTCTTCCACGGTGGAACTTTTTGAGAACGACTCCCCAGGTGGAGACTTTTTGAAAGCAGCTCCAAAGGTGACACTCTTTGGAAATGCTGCAATTTTATCTTTGCATAAATGGTTAAAAACCGAACTTTTGAAAAACGTCTTCCAAGGTGGAACTTTTTTTAAATCACTCCCTCGGTGAAACATTTTGAAAGCAGCTCCCAAGGTGAAACTCTTTTTAAATAAAATGTTGCAATTCCATCTTCATGTAAATGGTCAAAACCACAACTTTTTAAAAATGACTCCCAAGGTGGAACCTTCTGAAAATTATTCCCCAGGTGGAACTTTTTGAAAGCGGCTCCCAAGGTGAAACTCTTTGAAAATGTTGCCATTCCATCTTTGCATAAATGGTTACAAAAAAACTACTTTTTAAAAATGTGTATAAGGTGGAACTTTTTGAAAATGGCTCCCCAGGTTGCGGCAACCTTAAGACGGCTTCCAAGGTGAACATTTCAGACATTGGTGGAACTTTTGTCATGTAAATAGGGGGGGGGGGGGGGTAAAAAATGGCTCCCAAGTTGGAACTTTTTGAAAATGCTGCAAATCTATAAACAGGTGAAAATGCACCTATTTAAAAACGCCCCCCCACCAAGGTGGAATTTATTTCAAAATGGTTCCCCAGGCAGAACTTTTTGAGAGCAACTCCCAAGGTGGAACTTTTTGAAAACACCCCGACTCCATCTTTCTTTGTAAATAGGCTAAATAAATAAAAATAAAAAAGGAAAAAAAATCTATGTTTCTGTTAGAAACTTCATAATTTGCTTGGTGGTTTGTTATTGGATCTGGTTTAGAATTTTTTTTTTGGAGTCGGTTTCACTTTTCCGCCCAATAATTTTCAAAAAGAAACCAAAACTGGGACATGCGTGTTTTGAGCGCTGTGGAGGCGTGGGACGCTGGCCGGGCCTCGAGAGCAACGGCTGAGATCCTGCTGATGAAGACTCGTCGGCACACACCTGCGATCAATCAGCTTGAGTGGAGTGGAGCTCTGCTGGCGGGAAAACTCACAGTGAAGAATGGCAGCTTGAGAAAATAAAAACAAAAAAACAAAAACAAACCAACGACGTCTGCAAATGGTGAAGATGGACACCGTCCTCGTCTTGCTCTTTGAATATATATTGAATATATAATGATATGTTGCATTGAATTCCTATTGAGAACCAGAAATTATAAAGTTTTCTTGCATAAACATGAAGCCTTTAAGTCTAATATGTGTTTCTGTGTTATATGACAAAATACTGGAATGAATTGTACAGTGATTGCTTCTAAATATTTTTACGTATATTGCAATAGTTCTGCCATCCATCCATCCATCTATCCGTCCATCCATCTTCCTGCTAGCAATCCAGCTCTAGAGCCATCTGTCCATCCATTATTTGCAGCGAGCAAGCTTCCTATAGATCCATCCATCCATCCGTCCATCCATCCATCATTTTCCAGCTAGCAAGCTTCCTATAGATCTGTCCATCCATCCATCCATCCATCCATCATTTTCCAGCAAGCAAGCTTCCAATAGATCCGTCCATCCATCCATCCATCCATCATTATCTAGCAAGCAAGCTAGCTATAGATCCATCCATCCATCCATCATTACCCAGCAAGCAAGCTTCCTATAGATCCATCCATCCATCCATCATTATCCAGCTAGCAAGATGGCTATAGATCTATCCATCCATCCATCCATCATTATCCAGCTAGCAAGCTTGCTGTAGATCCATCCATCCATCTATCTATCCATTCATCCATCCATAATTTTCCAGTAAGCAAGCTTCCTATAGATCCGTCCATCCATCCATCATTATCCAGCCAGCAAGCTTGCTGTAGATCCATCCATCTATCCATCTGTCATTTTCCAGCGAGCAAGGCAGCAATAGATCCGTCCGCCCATCCATCCATCCATCCATCCATCCATCCATCATTTCCAGCAAGCAAGCTAGCTATAGATCTGTTTATCCATCCATCATTTTCCAGCTAGCAAGCTAGCTACAGATCCAGCCATCTGACTGTCCATCCATCCATCTCTCATTTTGGATGATGGATGGACGGATCTATAGCTAGCTTGCTCGCTGGAAATGATGGATGGATGAATTGATAGAGAGATGAATCTATGAATAGAGAGATGGATGGTTCTACAGCTCGCAAGCTAGCTATAGATCCATCCATCCATCCATCCATCATTATCAAGCTAGCTATAGATCCGTCCATCATTTTCCAGCAAGCAAGCTCGCTATAGATCCATCTTTCCATCCATCCATCCATCCATCCATCATTATCAAGCTAGCAAGCTCGCTATAGATTACATACATTCATCCATCCACCTCCCTGTAGTTTTCCAGCTAGCAACCTGCAGGTTGCCCAATGTTCCTTTAACTTTCAATCGAAATAAGGAAAAAAAAAGAAAAAAATCCCAACCTTGCGGCAAAAAAGTCGATGAAACTTCTCATCTGCAACGTTTTCTTGACATAATCTGTCAGTCGTCTGGCATCCTGTAAAAACACAAAGCGGGGACTTTCCTTTGATCTTGGACGTTTGGACTGGAGGAGGTGGTTGCTGACGTGTGAGGCTTTTTCCTCACCCGGCCGCCGTCGGAGTGAGAAGGACTTCCACAACAATTAATGATCTGTATTGCTTTAATGTTTTTTTCTTCTTTTTTTTGTCGTTTTTTTTGTTTTTTAATCTTCTCTCCTTAAGAACAGGTAAGCCATGACAATATAATGTAAATGAGAAGCGCAAACAAAATCCGAGACCCTTTCCGTACATCCATGAGCAGCACATTCATCCAACATACAAAGTCCCGTCGGTACAAAGAGTCAGTCTTTTTTTTTTTCTTTCTTTCTTTCTCTCATAACTCAAAGCCAACAGGTACAATGCATTCTTTTTTTTTTTTTTCCTCCATAGTCCATATTTAAGTGCACTCTACCTCTTTAAGGCCCCGGTTTCCGTGACGACATTTCAAGTGAAAACGCACCGTTTTATTATTGTTTATTTTTCTCCCCGATGGCATTAGCATGCCAGGCTACGAGTTAGCGCTGTTTATTTCTGTAACGAAACCACACACACACACACACACACACACACACACGCATGCGCGTAGAGAACGATACGCTATAAACGACGGTAGTACACGGACATCCGTACGGACTCTCGACTATAAAACTACCGATATGGACTATAAAACTAGAATATGGGCTGGGACTCCACTCGTTTTCACTCGTTTCCACCGGTTTTTTTCTTTGAAAAAAGTTGCCACGTAAACGGACACCCCGAAACAATTATTATTATTTATATTTTTTTTGCGTTTTCACTCGGAACCACGTAAACAGGGGCCCTAATAGCTTTCAATAAAGTGCCACCATACATTCCGAAAAAAAAAAAAAAAAGACAATGGCAAAAAAAAAAAAAAAATTTGAATAAATAAAGAATAAATAAAAGTTTTTCCCGAGAAGACACCTTTGGCAGCCTGTCGGGAGCTTTAGCATCGCGGTGAGACTACGTACGACTGTTTTGACACTCATACGAAATGTATGTCACTCCTTTTGGTGATAGAAGAGCTTTGTTTACACTCTTTTTTTTTTTTTTTTCCCGGAGCTGTAGTAACAGATCGACGTCAACACACACACAAAAAATGGAAGAAAAACTGTCCTTTATATATATATATATATATATATATATATATATATATATATATAAAGTAACGTGCAGCCTGTTTAGCATAGATGTTTGAATCTTTGGCAAAAAAAAATTAAAATAAAAATTAACCGTCATGGTTGCTTGTTTTTCATATTGCTCCTGAACTTTGTTTATCTTTTTTTTTTCTAAACTTTTTAAAAAGTCTACCCAGCTACGATGTTTCGCCTGTGGCGCGGAGGGGGGGGGGGGAAACATTTCTGTCCATGCAGTTTCTATCTCATTCATGCCCTGCTTCGCTCAAAAAAACAAAAACAAACAAAAAAACATGAAAAACAAACATGTACAAAGTAATGTACACCATATATTCAAACATATTTCAAAATCGTTGCGATTTTGAAATCATTAGCCAAAATAAGTTTTTTTTTTTTCTCGCACCCCTTTTTTTTTTTTTTTCCAGGTAATCTTTATCTAGACTGTACAATATATGTATATATGAGTAATCATGAGGGGACCAAAGCAACAAAAATAAATACTTTTTCGCTATGTCACCTTTTTCCAAAGTTATATCTATGTACATTTATATCCTCTTTTTGTTTTTGTTTTTTAAATTTTCATTTAGCTTATCGTGAATGGTTGAGCGTGAGTTCAACAAGCAGGTGTTTTGCGCACAGTGTGGAAATCTTTTTCTTTTTTTCTCGGTATCTAAATCGTCAACATCACCTTTTAAAAAAAAAAAAAGAAAAAAAAGAAAAAGAAGAAGAAGAAGAAGGTAACCCTGGCTCATGTGGATCAGAACTGAAAAAATAAGAGCATCTCACCATCGCGCGACTACGTCAACAATCGTCTACGGACTCTGAGAAGAGTAAGAAAAATTAAATAAAATTCATGCAGTCTTCGACAAGTCGTACAACCTCAGTGTCTAAGTTTGTTTTTTTGGATTTTTTTTTTTGTAAAGTACACAGCATTAAGAATGATTTCAGTGATGAGGAGGAGCGAGGGGGAGGAAGGGGGGGGGGGGTGCAATCTTGGTGGTGGTGGGGGTGGGGGGTTGGAAGGAGTGGGGGGGGTGGGGGGGGGGACAGCATGCATAAAGAACAGTGCATAGGTCCAGCTTTGTCTGGTTGTTGTTGTTTTTTTTTTCCAGTGTGTTTGTGGTTTTTTGTTTTTTTTTTCCCAACAATTTCCACCACTTTGCAGAAGCGGTGAGAAGACGAGCCTGAATGGGTGGCGCCATCTTGTGGAGAAACAGTCTTCCTCGAGGAGCCGAGGCTTGAGGTGATGCAAGGTGGCTTATTGTTTTTTTGTTTTTCCTCTCTTCTTCTTCTTGTATATCTCTATTTATATATATATATATATATATCTTTTTTTAAATCTGGTCTGCCATGCGCAGTTGTAGATCACTGCAGAGCCCTTTCCAAACACACAAACAGAGCCAGAGAACGACCGCTCGTAGGGTTTTGCCATTTTTTTTTTCTTTTTTTGTGTTTCGAGGAAGAAGGTAGAAGAAGAACCGAGCTTAAAGATCAAAGCTAACATGCATAAAGTCTTCAAAGCCATTTCAGGCCAACTTTTTTTTTTTTTCCTGAAGTTCGAGAAGAAAAAAAACAACACTTTTTTTTTTCCTCCCCCCCGTCACTTCTTCGTCCATTTTCGAAAATAACAATAATGGCTTAGTAGCTACATCATTCTTGCACTTTTTGTAATGCAACTACCTTTGGTAAATCAACGGAAAAACGGAAAAACCCCTGAAACGTACAAAGTCCCGCTTTTGCATCTAATCTCGTTCTGGCGCGGGTTGAAAAAAAACACCCCCCCCCGCGGACGCCATGTTTTTTTTTGTTTGTTTGTTTGTTTTCTCCTCCAAAAGGCCTCCGTGTTTGTCAACGTGCACAACTCCGACTCTGGATCCACACTAGCTTCCTTCAAAGAAAGACAAACCGGGCAAACCGGAGAGGACAAAAGAGAGAGAGAGAGAGAGAGACGAAGAAAGAACCGACGCCGTCCGGGTTCCGGCGAAGGAGGACGCTCCGACGACATGGGCCACCGCCAACCGCGACATCGGGATGAGGTTTCACCGCTTCATCATCTTGGACACGAAGCTGACGATGGCGGAGGCGGGCTGGCCGGCGTCCAGCTCGGCGAACAGGTGGCTCACGTTGTCCGTTGTGCTTCCTTGTTTCCGCGCCACGAATCCGAAGAGCCTTAAAGGGAGACGAGTACCAGTAAATTCACACGTACCGGCACGGTGTTGCTGCCGTCAAGATTCCCGTCCACTAATAACAAGGGCGTCGGGGTCCGATACAACATGTTCTACTTGATGCTGGCTTAATGAAAACATTAAGACAGACCGGGAATTATGGTTTTGACAAAATATCATGTAGAGCACGTGTCGGCAAGTCACTAAAGGCGTGTACTTGTATCGGTACTCGGTATCGGCAAGTAACGAAAGGTTACGATTTGTATCAGAACTCGGTATCGGCAAGAAGTGAAAAATTAGGTCTTGTATCAGTACTCAGTATCGGCAAGTATTGAAACGTTAAGACTCGTATCAGTACTTGGTATTGGCAAGTAAGAAAGGTTAGGATTCATATCGGTACTCAGTATCGGCAAGTAGCGAAGAATTTGAATTTGTATCGGTACTCGGTATTGGCTAGCAAACGAAAGGTTAGGATTTGTATCAGTACTCGGTATCGGCTAGTAACGAAAGGTTAGGATTTGTACCAGTACTCGGTATCGGCTAGCAACTAAAGGTTAGGATTTGTATCAGTACTCGGTATCGGCTAGTAACGAAAGGTTAGGATTTGTATCGGTACTCGATATTGGCTAGTCCCGAAAGGTTAGGATTTGTATCGGTACTCGGTGTCGGCTCGTATTGAAAGACTAGGATTCGTATCGGTACTCTGTATCGGCAAGTAGCAAAGAACTAGGATTTGGGTCGGTACTCGGTATCGGCTAGTAATGAAAGGTTCGGACTTGTATCGGTACTCGGTATCGGCTAGTAACGGAAGGTTAGGATTTGTATCGGTACTCGGTATTGGCTAGTAATGAAAGGTTAGAATTTGGATCGGTACTCTGTATCGACTAATAGCGAAAGGTTAGGACTCGTATCAGTACTCGGTATTGGTAAGTAACGAAACATTAGGATTTGTATCGGTACTCGGTATTGGCTAGTAACGAAAGGTTTGGACTTGTATTGGTACTCGGTATCGGCGAGTAATGAAAGGTTAGGATTTGTATCGGTACTCAGTGTCTGCAAGTAGCGAAAAATTAGGATTTGTATTGATACTTGTATCGGCTAGTAATGAAAGGTTCGGACTTGTATTGGTACTCGGTATCGGCAAGTAGCGGAAGGTTAGGACTCGTATTTGTCCTTTTAAGAAGTGGCATCGGTGCGTCCGTACTGATAACCTAATCTGAAATATGCAAACTTACCGTACTGAGCCGCCTCCTTCTTTACCCCATCTGAGAAAAGAAAACAGTCTCATGAATCTGACGGAAGGGTTTGGAGACAAAGAGGAGACAAAGGTATCCTTGAGGAAAACGGATCGTACTTCCTGTCCTGGGGGTCGACGTCACAGAAGGTTACCGTGCCGATGGGATAATGCCGCCTGAAGAAAATCCTGCCAGGAAAAAAAAAAAAAACGACACACGGGTTGAATCGAGAGTCAAGAGCTCGTCAGAACTTGCGTGTTGCAGCGCGGCTCCGGCCCCTCACTTCCTCTGGCTGTCGGTGAGCGTGATGCCCTGCGCCGACACTTTGAAATGCACGGCGGTGGCGGCGGGGAGCGGGTTGGTCGCCAGCGTCTGGCCGATCGCCTTGGCGACGGCCTGAGGCCCCGTGAGGGACTCCATGTCCACGGAGTTGATGTAGAGGACGTTGCACGCTGCGGACAAAAAGGAAAACGATGAGGGAAGTGACAGAAGAAACGACGCTCCTCGTGCGGTTCGGGCTTTATGGCGGCGGTCTACTTTAAAAAACACCCACAATGCAACAGTTGGATACGTTTTGGGAAATTTCACTGTATTTGGTCTCAGAGAGCCCATTTACATGTTTGAAAGTGAAAACGGACTGCTTTCGTAGTGTTTTAGGGGTCGAGTTATATGATAACGGTGCTCAGAGTTACTGAAAATGCAACCTTTCGAAAACATGCACCCAAGGTGGAACTTATCAGAAATACAACTTTTTTGAAAATGCTACGACTGTCTCAATCGAAACTGGAGGGAAAAAAACCTACAACTGTTTGAATATGTTCCAACTCCATGAATGTGGTAAAATGCAACTTTTAGACAATGGCTGGAAGGTGGAACTTATCAGGAATGCACAGACTCCCTCCTTAAGGAAACACAGGAAAACACAACCTTTTGAAACTGCTCCGTGTCCGTGAAAACAGCAGAAAATGCAACCTTTTCAAAAGAATGTACAAGGTGCCTCTTTTTAAATATGCACGGGCTCTCTCGACATGAAACCAGGTGAAATGCAACTTTTAGAAAGTGCTACAACTCTGCCCTCCACTGAAAGTGAAAAACACTACTTTTTGAATACGGTCCAACTCAGTCGCCAAGGAAACGGGGGTATGGGGAACTTTTTGAAAATACTCCTTCTCGATGGAAAAAAAGGAAACACAACTTTTTTTTTTAAATCCATGTAGTTACATCACAAAAAACAACAAACAAAGCAGCATGCCATCTATATTGTTTTCTGCATTTCGACCGTTTCCACGGAAACGGACATTGTTGTCAAAACGATATGGTCTAGACCCAAAACTTTTCTGAAACAAAAACGCAAAAACATGCTTTTTCACTTGAAACGCCGTAAACTGGGCCTCTGTGGTCATTATTTGTTTTTTTGCCTGATGAACGCCGAACTAAAATGTGTTCCACACCCCGGGTTTACGTTAAATATGAACACATCGTGCATTTTGCGTCTTTGTTTGGCGCAGAAATTCGGTCGCAAATGCAAAATGAAGTGCAACTTGACGGAAGCAGTGTAATAGTGCAAACAGGCATTTACCGTGAGCTTCTTCGGGAACTTTCTGAACTGTAAGGTAAAAGGTGACAGAGTGACAGTTATCCAAACGATATATATATATAATCTATATTCTCAAACAGTTGAAGTTTTAAAAAGACGTTGGAGGGGGTGTGACTCCTCACCTGCTCCCTGCTTCAGAAGCTCCACCACCGGGTCGGTCGGCGTGGCCAGCTCCAGCGCTTCTTCGTTTGGGTCTTTGAGAAACAGAAGAAGAAGATTATTGGCGGGGCTGCGAGGATTTGATGGAGGGGGGGGGGGGGGGGGGGGGCGGAGCCGACCTTTGGCGGGGATCATCAGCTTGCAGGGCAGAGCCAGCGGGGTCATGGAGTGTTGGTACACCAGAGCCGAGAGACATCCTGAAAAAAAACAAAAAAACAAAACAACAACGCAAAGACGCCTTGTGTTAGCGGGGGATTCAACCTAGCAAGTATGGCGTCCCCGGGGCCGGCGCTCACCGAAGTACGGCTCGTTGGGGCAGCCCTTCAGTCGCACGCCTTTGGCGCTCGTTTCAATCAGGAAGTGTCGCACCAGCTCGTTCGTCATGTCGCTGACTGCGTGGAGGGGAAAAGAGAGGGCGACCCCCCGTTTAGGCAAGTGAAAGTGCACAGGTTCAGAGGTTACCGTGGCAACGTGACGGAAAATGATATCCGTTTCCATGGGAATGGCGGAAAATGATGTCGTGGGTTGTTTTTTGCAGTGAAGCCACGCACGCAGAGAAGAATACACAGAACCAGTCGGAGGGCTTTCAAAATGTTCCCTCGTCCCCATGGAGATGGAGCGTTTTTGAAAAATTGACATTTTTTCGGGAGATTGGGCTGGAACGTCTTGAAAAAGTTACCCTTTACCCTGTTTCCATGGAGACGGATTTGTAGCGTTCTGAAAAAGTTGTGTCCCCCCCCCCCCCCCCCCCCCCCCTTTTTCACAGCCTGGGTCGGAGCGTTTTCAAAAAATTGTTTTCCTGGTTTACAAGGAAGTGGGAGAGGTTCTCAAAAACGTTAAGTTTTCCCACGTTTCCATGGAAATGAGTCGGAGCGTTTTGATAAAGTTATGCTTTACGCCGTTTCCACGGAGACGGAGTTGTGACGTTCTGAAAAAGTTGTGTTTTCTTGGCAGGAGCGTTTTTGAAAAGTCAAGTTTTCTGCCGTTTCCACGGAGATGGAGTGGGAAAGTTTTCAAAAAGTTCCATGTCCCCCCATTTCCATGGAGACCGGGCATTTTCAAAAAGCTCCGTTTTTCCTGTCTCCACGGAGACGGAGTGGGAGCGTTCTGAAAAAAATTAGGTTTTCACCCGTTTTCACAGGGACTGGGGTGGCGTGTTTTTGAAAAGTCGCGTATTCCCCCATTTTCAACGGACTCAGAAAATTTTCAAAAAGTTCAGCGTAACCCCAGACAGACTGTTTCCCCACAGTTCCGCGGAGATGCAACGTTATCAAAAAAGTTGCGTTTTCAGACTTGGGTAGGGTGTTTTCAAAAAGTCGCGCACTTGGAAATGTTTCAAAACGTTCCATGCCACCCCCCCGGTTTCCGTGGAGACGTGGCATTTTTCCCCTGAAATAAGTCGTATTTTCATTCAGAACGCGACAAAGGTTTTTCTCGTTGGTCGACGCCGTCGGCGCGAACCACCGGACGTAAACGGCGGCGAGCGCGAGATCTGAAACTGACCTTTTTTGTTCTGCTGGACCGTCGGCGGCGGGCAGGCGACCTTCATGGCGAGGCCGTACGCCCCCCGGAAGGAGTGGCTGTCTCTGATGATGAAGGCGCCGGGCTCGCGGTCCTTCAACAGGTTGATGGCTGCAGACGGAACCAAGACAATGAGGGAATTTGTGTGAAGACGGTTTTAAAAAAAAAAAAAAAAGGAAAAAAAATGGATTCCCAGCGCTCACCTTGCTCTCTGGAGATGTCCGACTTGTACCAGAACCTGGAGGTGTCCTGCACGAACTTCACATTCATCTTGATGTCCGGGTACCCATCTACACGGGACAAGACAGACGCGTTAACCCTCCCCCGCCGCCGCTGCCCGTCTCGTCTTGCGTTTTCTTTTTTTTTCTTTCTCACCGTAAATGGACTTGGAGACGTCCGGCAGCGCCCCCGACAGGTTGGGCGTGCTGCCGCCGCTGACCGGCGTCGGTGTCAGGTTCTTGTTCTCGGCGTCGCCGCTCGACATGTGTCTCTTCTCGGGCAGCTGCGGCGACACGGGGAAGGCCGGGGTGGCGGGGGGCTGGGCGCTGCCCTGGCGGGAGGCGGCGCCCAGCTCGTCGGGCGTGCCGGCCGCTGCGCGGCGCCCCATCAGCGGGCTGGGCGGCACGCCGGCCGCCGCCGCCGCCGTTTTCTGGCTGCGGCCGATCAGGGGACTCGACGGGCCCAGCGAGGGGCTGGCTTGACCCAGGCGTCTCTGGAGGGCGGGGCTTGGCGGCGTGTTGGTGGCCACGGTGCGGTGGAGCGTGTTGGGGCTGCCGGGGACCGTGTGGACGCCCATGATGTTGACCTGGGCGCCCTCGGGGGAGGCGGGGCGGTTGGCGTTGGCGGGGCCGTCGGAAGAACCAGTCCTTCTCCTTGAAAAGAAAACAAGAAACGACACATCAGTGGAAGCCAGCTACACAATGCTAACTAGCATGAGCTAACGGATGCTAGCAAATTAGCACTAGGCCTTGTTTTATGCGACATTATTCAAGTGAAAACGTAAATGGTTTCCAAAGTGAAGTTGTTTCTTTTGACAAAGAGTCCGTTTACATAAAAAAGAAGGCGAACGCAACTTTTCGGAAATGTTCCAACTCCGTTTCCATGGAGACAGGGGATCGCAACGTTTTGAAAATGCTCCGAATGCGACAATTCTGTGGAAATGGGGAAAATGTTTTTTTTTTTTAAACAATCCCAACTCGTCTTCATGGAAATGGGGAGGGACTTTTTGGAAATGCTCCGTTTTATTCTCGATTGACATGGGGTTAGAAGTGCAACTTTTTAAAAAAATGCTCTGATTTAGTCTCCATGGAAACAAGGAAAATGCAAGTTTTTGAAAACGCACCAAATCTGTCTCCATAGAAATGGTGAGAAAACGGAATTTTTGGAAAACGCTCTGACTCAGTCTCCATGGAAATGGGGGTGAAACGCCACTTTTAACCTAAGATCCAATTTAGTCTCCATGGAAACGGAGGAAAACACGACTTTTTGAAAAAGCTTCGAGTCTATTTGGAAATGTGGGTAAAATGCAAGTTTTTGAAAACGCTCCAAATTAGTTTACATGGAAATGGGTTAAAATACAACTTTTTTTTTTTTTTTTTTTAATGCTCCGATTTGGTTTCCATGGAAACTGAAGAAAACACAACTTGTGCACCATGCACAAGTTCGATGCCGCCATGAAAGCGTTCGACCTTGTCGCGAGCAAACTAGCGTCAAAACCATGCTGCGTGTAAAAACACCCATAATGCAACAGCGACTGGGGAAGTCCTTTGGACAATTTACATTATTTTGCACCTTAAAATGAGCTTTATGTTGAAATTGTAGCCCTTTTTTTTTACGATAATATACGTTTGCCTCACGTATTCTAAATTAAAGGTTGTTCCTGTGCTTTAAAATATGTTCGACACCCCTGAACTCGACTGAACAGTTTCGAGGAACCCCCCCAAAACAACTCTCGATGTCTTCTACAGTCTTACCCATCGCTGCTGGAAGACGGCAGGACGTTGAACTGCTGCGCTCCGAAACCACGGTTATCTGAGGGGGACACAAAGATGACGCACAGTCAGAACTGCTTTCACTTACACTTTTTGTTGTTGTTGTGGTTGTTTTGCTCTGAAACAGGAAGTATCAGGAATAAGGAGCCACAGCGGAGCCCTTACCTTGGTCTCCATCATTAGAGTCAGAAGAGTCTGAAGCGGGAGGAAATGAGAGGAAAAAGGAAAGGGGGGGAGGGGGAGACACACTTGAGCGTAAAAAGCAAGGACAGCTTTGTGAGCACTAGGGGGCAGCAGAGGCTAAAAAAACAAAAGTGAAACTCTACGCTCCGGCATGCAACGAGTGGTTCCCGCTTCTCGGCGTCCAAACGCAACATGGAGTCTGACCTGATCCTCCGTGCTGATGAGGCTTCGGTCCCGGCGCCGTCAGCGGCGTCTTCGCCAAACCGGGAGGCGAGCGAGCTGCGCGACACAAACAACGTGTCGTCACGACGCTTGACGGGAAAAAAGCGTCAAGTGCAACGAAAAGCACGAGTGGGCTTTTGTGTTCATGCAAACATTCAAACCTTTTTTTTTTTTTTTTTGGGAATCGTCTCGTCCAAAAGACCATTTTTAGGCCTCAAACTGCTGTAATTTGACACCGGACTCATTCTGATCTAGTTAACACAGATTTTATTACCAATAAATCTGAAGGCCAAAGTTCACTCTAAACTAATGGGGTGTTAAATTCCACCTTAATTAACCTTCAAATTTAAAGTATTTCCTGTACGCAGATGATGGAAATGTCTATATTTTCACAAAAAAAAAAAAAAAAAAACTAGATCTAAACATGAAGCCAGCTTTAACGCTGTAAATTGACATTTAAGAACACATGCATGCAAAATACACACACTTAAAAAAAAAATACCCCAAACTACAAACTATACAAATGCCGGATGGAGACATGAGTCATGGAGGGTTTGCGTCACAGAACAGCTTCTTACTGCAACAGTGGAGGACTGACCTTGGAGAAAACCAAAATGGCGGCCGCGCCCCGATTTGCAAAATAGAATAAAAAATTTTTTTTTTTTTTTTTTATTAACCCCATTGCCTGTTTTTCCCGATCGTTGCGTTGCTTCCTGTCCCTATCCAATCCTTTTGTCTCAGCTACATCGGCCACGTGTGGCTGGGCAGCGCCCCCTGTCTGCATGGCGGGTGAACCTACACACGTTGAAGTAAGGAGTCTGTGGCGACACGGGGAAGCCCGGCGTCGGGGGCGAATTCTCACCGCCGCCTGCGAAGGTGGGGCTGTGGGCGAGTCGGTCCGCCTCGCTGTCCTCCAACGCCTGGCGGTAGCTGTGCACCGCGCCCTGGGGGGGACGTGGACAAGGACGGGACGGGTGGACGTCAGTGGACAATAATAATAATAATAATAATAATAATAATAATAATAATAATAGAGTCCCAGTTCATCTCCAGTCAGATAAAAACCATAGCATAACACAGGGAAGAACCAAAATAATAACAATGTTTCCTTTTGTGTTTGGTGGAAAGAGTTGATGTTTTCGTTTCACACCTGATTTTTATAAACTAGTTTCAGATTTGATGTCAGACCAGTTCCCAACAGGTTTCACACTTTGTTTCAGACTATAATTCGGACTAGATTTCAGGCGAGATTTTAGACTTGATTTCATACTCGACTATAAACTATTTCCAGATTTGATTATAAACTAGTTTCACATTTGATTTCAAACTAGAATTCAGACTGGTTTCACTCTTGATTTTCACACTCGATTTAAAACTCCAAGTTTAAACTAAAGTTTCAGCCTTGATTCCAGACTAACTGCAGAGTAGTTTCAGACTTGATTCTAGACCAGATTTCAGACAAGTTTCAGACTAGATTCAGACTAGATTTCAGACTAGTTTCCCACTTGATTTCAGACTAGTTTCAGACTTGATTCCAGACTAACTTCAGACTAGTTTCAGACTTGATTCTAGACCAGATTTCAGACAAGTTTCAGACTAGATTTCAGATTAGTTTCCCACTTGATTTCAGGCGTGATTTCAGACTAGTTTCAGACTTTATTCCAGACTAACTTCGGACTAGTTTCTGACTTGGTTCCAGACTTGATTCTTGAGCAGATTTCAGACTAGATTTAGACTTGATTCTCGACCAGATTTCAGACTAGTTTCAGACTTTATTCCAGACTAACTTCGGACTAGTTTCAGACTTGGTTTCAGACTTGATTCTTGAGCAGATTTCAGACTAGTTTCCCACTTGACTTCAGACTTGATTTCAGACTAGTTTCAGACTTGATTGCAGACTAACTTCAGATTAGCTTCAGACATGATTTCAGACTAGTTTCAGACTTGATTCTCGACCAGATTTCAGACTAGTTTCAGACTAGATTACAGACTAGTTTCCCACTTGATTCCAGACTAACTTCAGACTAGCTTCAGACTTGATTTCAGACTTGATTCTTGACCAGATTGCAGACTAGATTCCAGACTTCGCCATACCTCTCTGGGTCTTCCTCCTGGATTCATCGCCAGGTTACTGGCGAAGTCTGGCGTGTGCATGGTGGACGAGCCGTCATGGCTGCTCTGGTAATGACCCTCGCTTGTGGTGCGACGCCTTCCCGTCTCCTGCGTCATTTCGGGGGTCATCCCTCTGGAGCGCACTCCTGAAACCCCCCCCCCCAAAAAAAATTCACTGTGCATCACAAATACTTAAAGACAGCCTAATTGATCTTACCCCTCCAGACAGACAGTGAGAGGGTGAAAGATGCGGATAAAAAGTGGGGGAAAAAAAAAAAGTCTACGAATGCAGGAAGAAATAAAAGAAGTGGCGGGAAAGTGAACAAACCGGAGAAGGAATAGGAGCGATGGCGGTCAGATTGTTGCGGTGTCATGCTTTCACTGATGCCCCGGATACGAGCGTTGTACTCTGTTTCCAGGGGAAGGAGGTCAAGGGGGTGGAGGAGGAGGTGGAGGAGGAGGAAGAAGTGTGCAGGCGGAGGGTGAGGGAGGTGCGGAGGAGGAAGAAGGAGCAATGGTTGGAAGGGTGTTCCCGCGCAGATGGGGAGATGGTTTAAACAGAAAAGAGAGGGGGGAAAACAAACAAACAAAAAAAATCAGAACAGGAATGAAGTGATGGTTGTCAGAAACCCGGTTCTGGGTGCAACATGAGGTCACCTTGGTCGACTAAGAACTTTGATTTACGTCGTTGTTCCACTGGGGGGCACCTGTGAGCGCCGCGCCTCACGACATTAATGAATGCGGACAACGTGTGGAAGCCGGTGCCTCTTGAATGCTTTGGCTATTCTTACTCTCGTCCCTTCTCCACTCTCGCCGGCTCTGCTAATTTTACGAGCACGAGTCATTCCCCCGGTGGTGCCCCCACCCACCCCCCCACCCTCCCCCCGCGAACAAGCTCACGTTTTGGCCTGATGCCGGCTCCTAATATCTTTCCTCCACAGACACAGTCCTCACAAGTACGGATATTTTATCTTGACTAAACCACAGCGGTCAGATTACTGTATCACAAATACTTAAAGTACTGGAGGAAAATGCAAGTTTTGGACTGTTTTGAACACTTGAGAGGTTTCATGAAAAAAGGCAGTCAATCAAAACAAAGAGGCTGAGGTCAAACTACAATTCGAACTGGAGCCGAAAGCCTCCAAAACTAAGCTGATTGGACTGATTGCACAAATACACATTGCATGGTAACGACGCGACTGAGACCTCGCCGGCTGTCCCTTCGTTCCGTCTCGTCTCACCGGCAATGCGGTGAGCCACCAGGCCTTCCAGGTTCAGCTCCTCCTCCGCCTCCTGTTCTCTCGCCAAAGATGTGGAGGACGCGTCGTTGGGTTGGGGGGTGAGCGCGGGGAGGGGGGAAGAGGAGGCGCTGTAGCCCGGGTACGGAGAGGAGCCTTGCAGATCCGGGGAGTGCGAGACCCCGCCGCCTTGGTACGAGTTCATGGGCCTCGGGGTTAAATTCGATGGGGGATCGACGGGGTGCTGGTGGGGTGCCTGCCGCGTGTGGAGGTAGGGCTCCGGGGTGTGTGTCGGAGTGGTGTTTTGGTGTTGGTAGCCGGCGCTGGGTCTCTGGGGAGAGTACGTGGGAGACTCCATAACCGGGCTCTGGTTGGGCGCTCTCCCCGCCGACCGTGCCGGCTGGTGAAAGGTGTTGTCGGCTGAGTTGTTGTAGCCATGGATGGCAGAGTCTGCTTGGTATGAGGGTCTGGCCAGGGTCTGGGAGAAGGGCACCTGGGATGAATTAAGGCTATTCTCCCCAGGGGGCGCACTGTGAGACTTGGACATGTGAGAGTTGATTGGGTCCAGGTCGAGCATCAGCATGTTCAGCGCCTCAATGGACTGCTCGATGTCCCTTTGCGAGGCGGAGGTGGGGAAGTGGGGTAAGCTGTGCGTCGACTGGAGAGGGGGTCCGAATGGGTCGTCTGGAAGGCTGTACTGGTGCCACGTATTCAGGCCCCTTTGAACAGCCTCCCTGCTACTCGTGCTCCTCTCTGGAGCCCTGGGCATCGACTTGCTCTCAGGGCTGCCGGCCGCCGGATTCCCGAAGGACTGCGAGCGGTACATCCCCCCTCCGTTCTGGTAATTGGTGCATCCCCCCGTTAGCGACGGGTCCATGGACCTCTCCTGCATCGCTGCGGGAGCTTGTACTCCATGCACGGGCATCTCGGTCAGCTTTTCCCCAAGGACGCTTCTCTCGAGGTATGGCCCGTCGTTCTGGCCACTGCCCGGCGTCTGCGATCGGTAGTAATGATCCGCCGGTGTCGCCTGGCCCTCCAACGACGAGATGGTGCCCAAGCTGTCGACGCTGTTCCCTTCCTGGTTGTGTGGCAGCTCGTCGTCAAGGATATCCGTTTCCCGCTCCTCCGTCGAAGGGGCGCCGATTAGTCTGGCGTGGCCCCCGTTGACGTGCACCTGCGCCGGGACCAGATGTCGAACTCCTCCCCCCGGACTGGTGGACGTGGACAAGTAAGCTTGCCGCTGGGCCGGGGCCTCGAGGCCGGTCAGAAGCTGGTCAAGCTCGCGCTTCTCCTGCGGACTGACGGGCGGGTGCGTCGCCGCCGGGACGCTGTGGCTCACGGCGCTCTGCAGAGACTGGCTGTGCTCATCGGTGCGGTCGGTCTTGATGGACGCGGTGGAGTTGCCCGAGTCGCTGCTGACGGACAGGGTATGGTCGACGGCGGGGAGGGAGGTGTGGCCCGCGACAGGGAGCGTCTGCTCGGCGGTCTGCAGCGGGTGGCTGGCGTGCTGCAACGGGTTCTCAGTGGCGGTCAAAGGGTTTTCGTGGACTGGGAGGCTGTTGATGGTGACAACTCCCTCCAGGGAGTCTTTCTTGCGAATCCGTGCGTAGAGACTTCCATCAAGTGGACCTTGAGTGTGACCAACATCTGAAAGAGACATGAAAAGACATTTAGGAAAACAGAATGACGAGATCTGACACCTCAACTTATTGAGTCATGTCAGTAGCGGTTATGATCACTCTGCACACAAACTCTTTCAGCCACCAGCAACACAACCCCTTTGGCTCTATTTATAGCCCATTTGCAGGACTAAAGGGGGGGGGGGGGGGGGGGGGGGCTCCGTCACGTTGCGTCAGAGCAGACCCATGTGGTCTCATCAAACCAGGGTGAAACAGCTGGTCCGTGCAAGCAATGCCAGTTTGGAAAGCTCAGAGCTGGAACCCGAAGAGGGCGAGCTGTTGATCTCCGGCTGCTGAATCACGAGTACAAACACATTGCGCAACGCGACAACTTACGCTCTCGTCAGTGGGATGTTTCCCCGTGTGTCCAGCGACTCACGTACATTTGTCTGGACTTCCGTTTGAACTCTTTTTTTTTTCATTTGAATTCATTCGGTCACCTTCTTGTTTTTCGTGATCTTCATTCATACAGACAAATAATACACTGCGACGAAGAAGTGCTGGATCCCCATACCCGCTATACGTTCACAAGGCGATACGGCTACGTGCACACGACCACGACAAGCTTGGCAGGATGTTCCAAATTGAGCCATGTCCCCCCCTTCCAACCCCCCCCCCCCCACAGAGACAGATGGCGGATCACTCGGACCGGAGCTATTTCAAAACCCATGTCAACAACCAGGAAGCTGTAAACACAGGTTCTTCTTCTGGGCTTTTTTTGTTGTTGTTTGTTTTAAATGCTAACACATTATGAGCGAAATCAACAGTTGTATTTTTTTTGGAAAGCAACACGCAGAATAAATGCGACTCCACTGTTAAATATCGCTTAATATTTTACCTTTTACAAATCCTCAAAAAAACGTCAGACCCCCCCCCCCCCAAAAAAAAGACTTTACAGATCGCAGTCCGTCCATCTTCGGTAGAGCCGTCCTGCCCTCTGGGCGTCTTCTCCTCCCGCTGCCCTCTCTTGATTCCCGTCCTCCGATCAACCCGACATGTGCTCCGCCGGGGCGAGGCGGGGCCGTACCACTGCTGACAAGGCTGAGCTGGGAGTCTGAGATGATCCCTGAACTGTTCCCGACAGCAGGGGAGGGACCGACGCTCCCACCGGCCTCCAACCATCATCGTCAGAGGAAAGGTTTTTTTTTTCTTTTTTTTTAAGGGGGGGATCTCTTGCTTTCAACTTTTATTTTTTTTATTTTATTTTTTTCCCCTTGTAAATTGATCAATCTTGACAGAACCGTGGTGGTCACTCCAACTCACGCTGACCTTTTCCAGAAGAGGCCCTTCCATTGTTCCCTCTTCATAAAATTGTGCCATTGTGGCAACCCCCCCCCCCAAAAAAAAAAACTTTTTTCCCAGCTTACCGCACCCTGAGGTTAAAAATATTGGGGGAGCTGACACTTCTATATGGCGTGTCACGGCGAAGGCAGAATCCCACAAATACAACACAAATACAATGTGGGTGCGGCAATACGAGGGTACCTTCACAATAAAACAGTGTTGGAAAACGTCCTGCTGGATCGAAATGAGTCATTTAGCCGAAATTACACAGACGTCAAAGTGACGGACATGAATTCTACCAGGAGGAAACGACTCCACCACTTTGAGAGGAAGTCAACTGAGTGGCAACGTTTTGGAAACGATGTCTGTTTACATGGAAACGGCAGAAACATTGAAATGGCGTCGTTTATCACGGAGACTGTCAATGATAAAGCCACTTAAAACTATTTAGTTGTAGCGTTTCTGCCAGATTCACTCCGCTTCATCATTTTCAAAAAGTTGCATTCCCCCCATTTAGATGGAGCATTTCCAAAAAGTTGCATTTTATGCCCATTTTGATGGAGCATTTTCAAAAAGTTGCATTTTATGCCCATTTTGATGGAGCATTTTCAAAAAGTTGCACTTCCCCCCATTAAAATGGAGCATTTTCAAAAAGTTGCTTTCCCCCATTTAGATGGAGCATTTTCAAAAAGTTGCATTTCCCCTCCCCGTCTTCCTAGAGTGTTTTTGAAAACTTGCATTTTTCTCTGTTTACATGTAATCGGGGCATTTTTTAAATGTACAGTTTTCTCTGTCACACATATCCGGAGCATTTCCAAAAAGTTGCATTTTCCTCTGTTTCCACAGGGATGGAGACAGTGTCAGCGGGTTTTCAGAGAGTTGCATTTTCCCCACATTTCCGTGGAGATGGACTCGGAGCATTTTACAAAAAGTTGTGTGTTCCCTCCATGGAGACGGAGTCAGAGCATTTTCAAAAAGTTGCATTTTCCTCTGTTTCCACAGGGATGGAGACAGTGTCAGCGGGTTTTCAGAGAGTTGCATTTTCCCCACATTTCCGTGGAGATGGACTCGGAGCATTTTACAAAAAGTTGTGTGTTCCCTCCATGGAGACGGAGTCAGAGCATTTTCAAAAAGTTGCATTTTCACCTGTTTCTACAGAGAGAGTTGGCGGCTTTTCAAAAAGGTGCATTTTCTCACATTTCCATGGAGACGATAGTCAAAACATTTTCAAAAAGTTGTGTTTTTTCCCCGTTTACACAGAAACAAACTTGGCGCATTTACAAAAAATTGCATTTTCACCTGTTTCCATGGTGACATAGTTGGTGGCTTTTCAAAAGGTTGCATTTTCTTACGATTCCATGGAGACAGTCATCAGAGCGTTTTCAAAAAGTTGTGTTTTCCCTAGTTTCCATGGAGACAGAGTTGAAACATTTTCAAAAAGTTGCATTTTTTCCCAGTTTACACAGAAACAGACTTGGCACGTTTTCAGAAAAATTGCCTTTTCACCTGCTTCCATGGAGACAGAGTTGGCACTTTTCAAAAAGTTGCATTTGCTCACATTTCCATGGAGACGGAGTCAGACCATTTTCAAAAAGTTGCGACCCCCCACTCCCGTTTACACAGAAACAGACTTGGCGCATTTTCAAAAAAAAATTGCATTTTCACCATTTTCCATGGAGGCAGAGTTGGGGCGCTTTTGAAAAGTTCCACCTTGGGAGCAGGTTTCAAAAAGTTGCATTTTCAGTGGCCCCATGCGCGAGAAACTGTCCGACCTTGAAGTTTGTGTCTTCCTGGTGGGAAAACTCCCCAAAAAGACACAACCCAATTAAATATGGCGCCAACGTGGACGGAAAAAAACAAAAACAAAACAAAAACAACAGCCATCCCAGCATTAGTCTATAATGACGTAATTGCAGCGATTAGGGAAGGAAAGTAAGTTCAACTTTGGTAAATTGGTACATAACAAACCTTGAGGAACGCATGACCACAGTGCTCCGACATGCACTTGTGCCCCTTTAGATAAGACACGGCCCACTTTTTAAATTCTCCAGCGACATCAACGCACCGAGGCAAAAAAAAGAAAGAAGAAGAAGAAGAAAGGGCCAGCCAAAGATCACGATCAGGAATGACGCAGACATGCAGCCTCGCAGCGGGACGGAGGAAATAACTTTGCGCTGGTGTCAATGAATCGCTGCCGCAGACCTCAAATTAGACCCGCTGAGTCACCGGGTCGCTCGCGTAAATAGCGACGACTCGTTTCCCGGTTTATTTGACTGCCGTCTGACTCGTGTCACGTCGAGAGGCGACTTCACAGATCGAGCCGAGTTGAAGTTTTAAAGGGTTGTTTAGTTTTTTTTGTTTCACACCAAAACAAAACTGAAATCTAGCTAGCTCCGCGCTAATGAGCTAGCATAAGGAGCCGTTTACGAAAGGTTTTCAAGCTAAAACTTTTGAAAAAGGGTAAAACGTAACTTTTTGGAAAACACTCCGACTCCATGGGAAAATGCAACTTTTTGAAAATGCTCCATCTCCATCTCTGTGGTCAAACAGAACTTTTTGAAAATGCTTTAACTCTCTCTCCATGGAGACAGGGAAAGTGCATTTTTTTTTAAAAACACATGGATTTCAATTCTCCGTGGGAATGAGGGAACATTTTTGAAAACAATTCCAAAAGTGGATCTTTTAAAAAAAAAGCACTCCAATCTTATCTAAGTGGAAAGGGAGAAAATGCAACTTATTGAAAATGCTCCAACTCCATCTCTGTGGTAAAACAGAACTTTTTGAAAATGCTTTAACTCTCTCTCCATGGAGACAGGGAAAATGCAATTTTCTTTGAAAACACGTGGATTTCAATTCTCCGTGGGAATGAGGGAACATTTTTGAAAACAATTCCAAAAGTGGATCTTTAAAAAAAAAAAAAAAGCACTCCAACCTTATCTAAGTGGAAAGGGAGAAAAGGCAACTATGTGGGAAGAAAATTGCAACTTCAAAAAGTTGCATTTTCTCACATTTCCATGGAGACGGAGTCAGAACATTTTCAAAAAGTTGTGTCCCCCCCCCCCCCCCCCCCATTTACACAGAAACAGACTTGGCACGTTTTTAAAAAAAAAATGCATTTTCACCCTTTTCCATGGAGGCGCTTTTGAAAAGTTCCATCTTGGGATCAGGTTTGAAAGAGGAAATAACTTCCTCTTCAAAGTCGAGAGAAGAACCACACGGAAACAACAATTTGACTCTACTGTCTTGTCCTTCCCCCCCTTTTTATTGTCCCTTTATAACTTTTTTTTTTAAATTTACACACACACACACACACACACACACACACACACACACACACACACACACACACACACACACACACACACACACACACACACACACACACACACACACACACACACACACACACACACACACACACACACACACACACACACACACACCTGCCACTTGCCTGTATCCCCTCAAGAGTCCTCACTGCTCCATTAAAAGCCATTAAAAAGCCTTTCAAACACCTGTGGCCGACACTTTATTATAAATAGACAACGTGCTAAAGCCCCTCTTCTTGTTGGACCCAATGGATTACTTTACACCGCTGGTACATTTCAGATTGTATTGTGTTGTTGAAGACCACACGTCAGATACTTTTAGAGCCTCCCGGTGGAAACTTTAATGGGGGGGCGGGGTCAGGGGCGGGGGGGGGGGTCGCTGACCTTATAAAAGGGCCAAACCCCTTTTTTTTTTTTTACAAAACGCAGACGCACATAAATTTAGAAACACACCCGGGACCACACGGCAGGTCTCGTTCCTAACGGAAAACCTGGTGAATTCGCACGTCCATGTGTCATTTATGCAGTTTTCTGGTGCGCGGTAGGGTGTAATGATGTCTCCATCCCTCCAGGGGGCGCACGCGACGGTCCATACAGTTTGAAACTGCGCGATCGCTCGACACGTCGTCAATCGATGTGAACCGGCTGGAGGAGAAACGGTGAGAGACTCATCCAAGATGGCGGTTTCTATCGCCATATGTCTGCATTTATGCAACCGAAAGCCAAAAAAAAAAAAAAAGTAAAAAATATTTAACTATCCTGCAAATAAGTCGGCTTTTAATTTCAGATGAACTCCAGCACGCGGCTCATTTTCATTTCTAAACTTAGATGACGTGTCACAAAAATACTCATTATGTTTCAAACGTGCAGGCCAGCACGCACGCACGCACGCACGCACGCACGCACACACGCGCACGCGCACGCACGCACGCACGCGCGGTGATAAACGCTCAGCGCATCAAGGCGGTTTTCTATTCGCGCCGTCCGGCCGCCGCCGCGGCTCGAGGTGACGCGACGGTATCAGTGTCCGTCTCGGAGATTGCTTTTCACGGTGATGTCACCCGTCCGTCTGACTGTCACCCGGGCGACGGTCAGGAGACGCCGTCTGTCTCCGCGCCGCTTTATTTGACTGCCGTCTGACTCGTGTCACGTCGAGAGGCGACTTCACACATCAAGCCGGGTTGAAGTTTAAAGCAAAACTGAAACATAGCTAGCTCTGCGCTAACAAGCTAGCATAAGGACCCGTTTACGAAAAGTTTTCAAGCTAAAACTTTTGAAAAAGGGTCAAACGTAACTTTTTGGAAAACACCCCGACTCCATGGGAAAATGCAACTTTTTGAAAATGCTCCATCTCCCTCTCTGTGGTAAAACAGAACTTTTTGAAAATGCTTTAACTCTCTCTCCATGGAGACAGGGAAAATGCATTTTTTTGAAAACACATGGATTTCAATTCTCCGTGGGAATGAGGGAACATTTTTGAAAACAATTCCAAAAGTGGATCTTTAAAAAAAAAAAAAAAGCACTCCAATCTTATCTAAGTGGAAAGGGAGAAAATGCAACTTTTTGAAAATGCTCCAACTCCATCTCTGTGCTGAAACAGAACTTTTTGAAAATGCTTTAACTCTCTCTCCATGGAGACAGGGAAAATGCATTTTTTTTTTTAAAACACATGGATTTCAATTCTCCGTGGGAATGAGGGAACATTTTTGAAAACAATTCCAAAAGTGGATGTTTTCAAAAAAAGCGCTCCAACCATATCTAAGTGGAAAGGGAGAAAGGGCAACTTTTTGAAACACTCAGATTTTGTATCTCCGTGGAAACGTGGGGGCAAATGCAACTTTTCTGAACCACTGCTTACTGTGCATTTCACCGCGGAAGTTGTAAACAATTGTTCTACACATACAGTCATGAAAGCGAGCTTCCTCATTGCTAACAAACTAGCATTACACCGCGTTGGCGTTACTGATAATGCAACTTTGAAAAACAAACAAACAAAAAAAACTGCTCCTATGGTGGGAGTTTCTGAAAAGCGCCCCAATTTCATCCACTTGAAAGGGATGCGAAAAAAAGCAACTTTTTGAGAACACTCAGACTCCGTTTGTGTAAAAAACGCAACTTTTGTAGTTTTTTTCAAGTTTTGGTTTTGTAAGGAGTTTGCATGTTCTCCTTCTTTTTTTAAATATCGCCGCGCTCACCGTTAATTCTTCTAATGCGTTATCCGACGCGTGTCCTGGACTTCTCCGGAGCGCCCGTGAAGCCGAACCAAACCAAGGAGCGCCTCATAGTTTTGGTGAACCCAAAATTGCAGGCCGCCCGTAAAAAATGTTCCGCACGCACAAATTGCTCGCCTCCATGACTCACTTTATACCGTATAGGTGCCAAACACGCAGGATGCAACCACGTTGGCATGGAGACGCGGCAAACAGATAAACAGACCCCGCGTGAACCTCCGCACAAAACCAGAGAGAAAAAACAACAACAAAAAACAATAAAACAACGAAAAAGCTCAAATCATCATCGCGACCTGAGAGCGTTGAATGAATGTGACAAGCCGGTTTTTAAAGTGAGTGAGACCTCACCAGTCAGTCGCTCTTCTTGTCTCCTCGATGTCTCTTCATTCCTTTTTTTTTCAAAAATGCATTTGAACTGCAGGATTTAAAAAAAAGAAACTACAAAAGACAACGGTCTCCCCTGGTACTTCCAAGCCTCTCGGTGCCCGGCTCTCTATCGCCGTCGCTCCGTCTGTCTCTCTCCAGCTATTCCAGACATGTTTCGGGGCTCGGCCCCGGCCAAATATGGGAGGAGGAGGAGGAGGAGGAGGAGGAGGAGGAGGAGGAGGAGGGTGGTAAACAAGGAAGACAGCCTCCTGAGAACAGGAGCTCTCGACTGTTGATCCATGACAGACATCCAGAAATAACTTGATGATACTTGATGCAAAAACTGTACACAAACTTTTCGTCGGTGGGTTTAACCCCCCCCCCCCCCTTATTTTCTGTATATCGCCTTTCATTGTTTTCTTTATTTTTTCTTACCTAACTATTTATCTCTTAATTTCTCCATCCAATTTGGCTTTCTTTTATAATTATTATGTGTATTCTATTCTGTTCTGTTCTGTTCATTTTATTTTATTTCATTTTATTTTATTTTATTGTGTCCGGAATTAACTTTTCACGAAAGGATAGGAAGGGATAACTTGCCAATCATGGACTTTACTACCAGCAGATTGGGCTCAACTGATACTGTCTTTGTTTGTCTTGTTCCCAACATTGAACGACCCTCTTACTTTTCAACCTTATACACATTTTTACTTTGTTTGGAAAAAAAAAAACCAAAATAAAAAGATTGAAAAAAAAAAAGAGGTGCAGACAGTGGCGCATAAAAAAGCGGCGCAAACAAACACGATTTTACAGGCGAGGGGCAGATCGCTGTGCTAAAAATACCGAACAACCCAACAAAAGCTAAAAGATGCCCCCCCCCCCCCTCCCCCCCCCCGCTTCCCCGGTGAGCGTGTGCAGCCGTATTAAACGCGGCCCTGAAGCTTCCTAATCCCGCGGACTGTTTTCAAGACACCCCCGCCTGTCGTCGCCTCCCCCTCAAGCTGGATTGCCAAGGTCGGCGGGGCCCCGTTAAAAAAAATGGCGTCGGGACGAGTCGGTCGGGATCCCGAACGGATTCAGACATCAACGCCCGAGGACCAAACATTCATTTAGCACCCGGACAGATAAACAAGTCTGGATTCTTTAAATGATCCCCGATGACTGAATAATGTCCACAGAGCTGAAGAGTGTAAAAATAGCCCGTTTCTGTCAGCGAGCTAATCGCGTGTGTGCACAACCCCAATGTGGATTTTACACCCGACGGATGCTACACATGACGGAGTGCATCATGTCGACACAATATTTCCACCAAAATGTAAAAAGGAGGAAGGAAATGAGGAAAAAAAAAACAGTGTTCTAGCTGTGTTCAGGACAAAATGAATGAGAAAGTTCCCCCATTCTGTAAATATGACGTTGTCTCATTCCAGTGGCGAAGAAGTTGGATGAAACGTGATGAGACCATTCACACTGAGGTCGTTTTAAAAACATGCGATTTGGGAGGGATGCATTTTGGCCACGAACAATATCCCCGAAGGGTAACGCTAAAGCCTCACCTGCTGATCTGAATTCTAAACCAATACATAACACGAACCAATAACCCCTTAACCCTGAACAACAATCTCTTCGTGGACCATATAAACCTAACGTTAACCCTAACTCCCTAATCCTAATTTCATAACCCTAACCCCCAGACCTCATAACCCTAACTCCCAACCCTACCCCCTCACCATTACCCCTTAACGCTGAACCATAATCTCCTAAAGGAAAACCCATTACCTCGTACCGGAGCGCCGCAATTAGAGCAATGAACAAACTGGCCGAGAGGTTGGGTTTTTTTTGCCCCTCTTTCTGCTGAGTGCTGAGAACTCTGCCGCCCATTCAATTAGGATCAAACTTGCAATCCTGGCGATTCCCACCGACTCTTTTTTTTCAACACAGCAATTACTGCAACTCTTCTCTTGGGGGATGTTCATAAAAATGAAATGGGTCTTTGCGAAGCCATAAAGAAACATCCCATATAGAAATTGGATGCGGGACGACAATGTCGGCCAAGTCCTGACTCCACTGGGGGAGATAGCCCAGCTCTGTTTGCGTAAACAAAGATCAAGAGCGATGATGACGAGTCCCGTCAGCGCTGGGACGATCTGATGTGCTTTACTTTGCCACAGAGGAATAGGATTTCTTGAAAAGTAGAATCTAGAAATTCCCTCGGGGGACAGAGGACGTGTGTCCGAATCAAAAAACATGTCAAACTATAATCTAACAAAGTCCTAATGATGCCGACGAGTCGGATTTGGGTCGTCTCGAGTTATGAGAGTCTAAAAGGGTCGTGAGAGTTCTGGAACGCCTCGCGGGTCCGGAATGTTTCACTCGGGAATTCAGAATGAAAATTGTTCATAATGCTGGAATATTTCAGAATCCTAAAATGTTTTGGTGAGTAATGGAATGTTTCAGAGTTCTTCCTGAATTGTAGAATATTACTCAGTTTGGGAATCTTTCAGAGTTCCAGACAGATTGTTCTACTGAGATCTAGATCATTTCAGAATTCCGAAACATTTAAGAGTTGTGGAAAGTTTCTTCAATGTTTCAGATTTCTAGAACGTTTTAGAGTTCTATAATGTTTCATGGTTCAAGAATGTTTCAGAGATCGAGAATCTTTCAGAATACTGGAAAGCTTCAGAGTTCTGGAATCTTCCAGAGTTGTAAAATCATTCAGAATACTCAAAGCTCTAAAACCTCTCATGGTTCCGTATATGTTTCATGGTTCTAGAATCCTTTGCATTCCAGAATCTTCCACAGCTCCTCAACATAAGTACTTATATGCTCCGTTTGGGGTTAACCCACCGTACCTTTCAGCAAAGACGACGTAACAAAAAGTCAAAAATCAGAAACCTTTCTGCTCGCTTGTCAAACTGTGTTTCAAAGCAGGCGCCGAAAAACACGACAGAAACGAGAACTTCATCCCACCAAAGTGTTTGTTGAACTTGAAAAGTAATTAGGGGCCGTTAATGGCCGCCCGAACGCCAAATTCCTCAACTTGTGGCACAGGCGGCGGAGTGACGACGCGTTCGGGCGCTCGTGAAAGTTAAGGCTGTTTGTGTTTCATGTTACTGAAGAGGGGAGGGCCGGCCGGTAGCAGGGCGACCGACGCCCCCCCTATTTCTGCAGCAGCTATTTAAAGGCCTGAGGAGGAGGAGGAGGAGGAGGAGGAGGGGGAGGAGGAGGAGGAGGAGGAGGAGGACGGGGGTTGGGACTTTGCAAATTGCTCAAACCGGAACAGAAAAGACAGAACTGTGTGGACCTACCGTGCTCCCCGTTGGTAGTTTCCTCCCAGCGCTGGATGAAGTTCTCGTACGAGTCCCAGCGGATCAGAGGGTCCTGGGTGTTGTAGTCCACGGAAACGCTCGGCCCGTTCTCCAAGTGGCCCAGGCCTGGGGAGCACAGGTTTGAAACGTGGAACCCAGTTCTCACACTCTCAAGAAGAAGAAGAAGAAGTAGAAGAAGTAGAAGAAAGACGTTACCTTTAATTTTTTCTGGTCCGTACGAGAAGACAAACTCCACTTTTCCGTATTCTGGGAACCGCTCATCTGTACAAAGACACAACAGAGAATACCTGAATTGGCTTTGAAGCATTTGAAATTCAATATTTGCTTTGGTTTCGCTTCAACTAACTCGTAATTTCCATTTCATACAGTTACCTTCATCTGGTCACTGAAATAGTATCTAATCTTTCATTAAAGACTAAAGCAACCTGGGCTTCTATATCCTTACACAAACATCTCCAGGGTAAATGTTCAAAAAACATTTAATAGAAAATAAACCTTTTGAAACAACATTATCTCTGTATATTGAGAAGAATGAATGGCGTATGTGTTGCTGGGTATTTGAAGGGGTTAATGCAACAGTGTGAAGGTTCACCACCAGAGGGCCCTGTTTGCTATGAAACTAGAGCAGAGTGTCAAGCTGGTGAACCTCTGTTTGATTTTGACTGTTTTTAGTGCCGTGATGCACCTTGTGACTCGTGATTCTGTCAAACGTGCTCCATAAAGAAAGTTCTATTCTATTCTACTCTACTCGACGGGGGTCAGTAAACTCTATAACGTTCCCGGCAAACGGAGAAAGACGTTACCTTTGAAGGTCTCGTCCAGTTCGCTTTTGCCGAAAACCACCCCGAGGTCGTGGATGGCACACGTGTGGAACTGCACCCTGAACACCTGGTCCCTGGTGGGGTTCCTGTACCGCTTGTGGTAACACTTCAGCTGCGACAGGGGGAAAAGACAGAGGAGGGGTGAGTTGGGACAGTGGCGGTTTGAGGAGTAACGTCGAAAACGAGACAAACGTTCTCACCAAGATGTCTCCTTTGAGAAGCAGCCCGGGTTCGATGGTGATACAGATACTGGTGTTGCTGTCGCCTTGCACGTTGCTGTTGTAAAAACAAAAACAAAAAACCCCCCCAACCATGAGAATCCAGCAGCTGGTTACTCTTGGACTCAAACACACTGATGTGGAATAGAACTGCTCATACTATATTCCCGATGTATAGACCGGTTGCATCGCCTGGTAGATCTTCAGGAAAGGGCGGCAGCCTGAGAGAAAGAAAACCCGAATGAAGCGGCTGAGAAGTAAAGGGTTGCGTGTATTCCGCAGTTGGACAGACGCTCACCTCCTTTGGATTCAAAGTTGGGTATGCCGTGCATGATGACGTGATGCAGGAAGAGGGGCTTGTTGTTGATTTTGATGTGTCCGGAGAGCAGGCCGTTGAAATATCTCACGTATCTGCGGACGAGGAAAATGATTTCATCCAAAAGCCAACCTCTGGACGGTGAAGGCACCCCCCTGAATTTCCGACGACGGCCCGGCCATGTTGAGCTCCACGTGGAAGCTGTGGAACTGTTTGTCTCGCCGTTTACTTGTGACTGAATCGTCCCTGGCACGAGAATAAAGGTCGGGGAAAACATTCTTGGCAATCGCTCGTATCCTTGGTGAGAACTCGACGGGAGACCTCGAATGCCGACACCTTCCGTCTGGATCCGACACCAAATCCTCGCCACATCAACCGAGGTTCACACAGCCAGAATCAAACACCCCCCCCCTTGACAACAAAACAGTCGTTTTCCACTCGGAGAAATGTCAGAGTGAATTGGCTGCGCGGTGAGGCCGGCGGGGGGTCCCGCGGTCTGGTTGTTAATGACGATAATGATGATGGTGCCAAACATGACCTTGACTGTGCGATCGCAGCGCCACCCCCCCCCACCCCTTCGCTCGGCTGTCAGTGGCCAGATGGTTTTTGCACTTTGTGAAATTCAATTAGATGGGGCTGAGGGGGTGCCGTGTTAGCGGCGCGGAGAGGAGGTGGGGCTTGAAGGCGCGATATACATTTATTAAAATGTTACGCGATATTAACGGCTCCGGATAAGGGGGGGTTGTCATCATGGCGTCTTGTTAATGCTCCCAACTTTCTAAAAACGGCAAGTCACTGACAATTAGTTCAGAGTACCAATGTAAATGTAAAGATTTGACGATGGGTTTGCACCATTGACCTGCAGAGGTTAGTACTTCTTGTTGTCTTAATATGATTAAACCCATTTCATCTACTGCTTTTTGTGACTTAACTGGACAACAAAAGCAGTTTCCATGGTATTCAGTCACCTAAATAATGCTTTTTATGGTATAGGGAGGGGGGGGGGTTGGCCAAAGGTCAATTGCGTGTAACCCAAAACCTTGGTTCTTCTCGAAAAGCGAAAGGTTCTGGCGACGTTCCGCGGGGCCAAATGAATCGTCAAGAATCTGACTCGACTTCCTTTGGCTTCCACGCAAAGCGGCAGACGAAGCTCACCTCCTCCCCCTGATGCTAATGTCACACTTTCCAGACCATAATACCGGCGGACTCCAGGGGCGGAGATAATTATACCCGACGCAGGAAGTAGCAGCGGCGGCAAGAGGGCAAGCCTACCGACCCTGCTGAAGAATAGCCGGCTTCCTAATTCGCCAGCTGAAGTTCAGTCGTTCAGTCCCCTGGCGTCCCTTTCGGTTTGTTCCCCTGCAAAACCTTCTTCCCTGCTCATCCTTTCTGGGAAGCTCGGATCGAGGACCCCCCCCCCCTCAGGTGAAGACAGTGAGGTCAAGCCTTTAAGCAGTCCACTGTCTAATAATACGGCAGCGAGGAGATTGATGACCCGAAGGAGGAACGTTTTCTCTCTCTCTCTCTGGAGCCAAGTAATGAATTGCTTAAATACTTTCTGAATCTGTCAGACCACCTCTGGTTTGGAATCTACTTCCTTGTTTTGCTTTCTGTCTGTTCAGGGGTGGGGGGGGGGGGGGGGTTATCTTGGAACACTTATGGCTATAAATGGAGACAAATTAGAGGAAAATATGCTCTGATATGCCTAAAAGACAAGAATGAAGCCTCCCACGAGAGTCCAGTGGAAACCCTCAGACAGACAAGATAGATGGCTTGTCCATGTTTACCACTGGTGATAGAAAGTGAGGTATTTCCTGTGTAGATTTTGTTCCCAAACCCCAGTTTACAGCATGGCTGACCTCCAGTGCTTCCAGTACACAGGGCGTCACAACATGTTGAAAATGTATTGTGCAATTTATTTGCAAATGGCAACTTGCTGTTGGACATAAATCGAGGTAAAGTACGTGACATTCTTTTCAAACTTTATCAAGTTGACCAAACGTCGCCCCAAATAGAAATTCTTTTCTGTCATTTTGTACGTCAGGGTATTTCATTTCACAATTTTTTTTTTTTTTTGCACGATTTACGACATTATTGAAGAGTTTTTGTTGCATCGGTGGTCAATTCAATCTGACTTTTGCCACAACATTAGGATGGATGGATGGATGGATGGTTGGTTGGTTGGTTGGTTGAATCAATGGATGGTTAGATGGATGGTTGGCGAGCTGGCTGAGTCAATCAATGGATGGATGGTTGGCGAGTTGGCCCAATTAATGGATGTATGGATTGTTGGTTGGATGGATGGATGGATGGATGGTTGGCCGATTAGTTGGTCGGTTGCCTCAATTAATGGATGTATGGATTGTTAGTTGGATGGATGGATGATTGATTGCCTCAATTAATGGATGTATGAATGAATATATTGATTGTTGGTTGGATAGGTGGATGATTGGCTGGTTGGTTGGATGGATGTTGCTTGGTTGGTTGCCTCAATTAATGGATGTATGGATTGTTGGTTGGATGGATGGATGGATGGATGGATGATTAGTTGACTCAATTAATGGATGAATGTATTGATTGTTGGTTGGTTGGATGGATGGATGGATGGATGAATGAGTAGTTGACTTAATTAATGGATAAATGTATTGATTGTTGGTTGGATGTATGGTTGGTTGGCTCAATTAATGAATGTATTGATTGTTGGTTGGATGGATGGATGCTTAGTTGACTCAATTAATGGATGAATGCATTGATTGTTGGTTGGATGTATGGTTGGTTGGCTCAATTAATGAATGTATTGATTGTTGGTTGGATGTATGGTTGGTTGGCTCAATCAATGAATGTATTGATTGTTGGTTGGATGGATGGTTGGTTTGCTCAATTAATGAATGTATTGATTGTTGGTTGGATGTATGGTTGGTTGGCTCAATCAATGAATGTATTGATTGTTGGTTGGATGGATGGATGAGGGATGGATGATTAGCTGACTCAATTAATGGATGAATGTATTGATTGTTGGTTGGATGTATGGTTGGTTGGCTCAACTAATGAATATATTGATTGTTGGTTGGATGGATGGATGGTCTGTCGGTCAGTTGGCCAGTTGAATGGATTTATGCTCGTATACCTTCAGCGCCCCAGTTACTGTCTGTCCAGAGTCGTCATACACGAGGTCTGAAGACGTTTCCAACACGTGACTCGTGTTGTGTGGACGTCACGGCGCGTCCCGAGGCGGCGAGGCTCACCTGGTCTGCGACGGCTGTCCCACTGGAAGCGCTTTGTCCTCGTAGAAGCGTCTCATGGCGAACCGGTCCAGCGCCTGATCGGCACTGCTTAACGCAAAAAAAAAAATCACACGGGCGCCATTTATTTTGTTGAGTGTTTCGCAGATTGAAAACAAAAGCTCGACAACGTCGGGCTTTTGTTTTGGAAAACCCTGCTGCGCGAGGGTCCCCCCAGGACACCTTGGCCTCCTTCCCACCCGTTAACATCTGGTTGTATTCAAGGAGAGTTACGTCAGTTTGACGGATTGTTGCTCCTGTCCTGACAAAACCTCCAGACGAGGAATAAACTGAAACGCTCAAATCTCAACGGCCTTTACGATCGGGACATGATTGATACCTTGCCGATATGTTGCTGTAGTGCATGTACGCGGCCACCACCACCCCGGTCCGACCTCGGTTCCCCTGCAACACAGAGACAAGAACAAAAACACGAATTTGAGGCGGATTGGCGATTCAATCGCCAATCTGGATGGACGTAGAACATCACAGCAGCGGCAATGCACAACGACGCAATGGAAAAGAAAAGAAAAGCAATCCAACAAATAAATAGAATGATTTAAAAAAAAAATGGTATCAATATATATTTATTTCTAATAAATAAATCATAAAAGACATAATAAATAAAACGAAAAATAGCAATAAATAAAAATAGCAATAAATAAATAAATAAATAAATAAATAAATAAATAAATAAAATAAAAATAAATAAATCCAGTAATCCACCACAAAAATGGTAGAAATTGCATGTAGAAATAAAGTTTGATGTATTTTTTTTTCTCCCTTAATGCGTCGACTGACCTTGTTGTGCAGCACCACCACGTTGCGCGGGTCTCCGTTGAGCCACGTGTCGATGGCCTTGCACATGCTGCAGATCTTGTCCAGCGCCGGCGCGTGGTCGTCTGGCCAGCCGAACTCGAACACCTGCGCGGCAAACAAGTCGGGTCTCGCGATCGGTGGCTTTCAAGATCGCCTTGCGCTCCCCGACCCAAAGGGAAGGGTGGTGCAACGTGGACATTTTTACCTTGTGGTTCAACTTTGACAAGTCGTTCCTCTGCTCGCTCAAGTTCAGCACCTGAGAAGACGGAACGCATTCAAGCACGGTTCGTTTCAGACGCCGCGAAGCCGCCGGCACGCGTGTGTCTCTCTCTCTCTCACCAGGTAGTGTTCGGCGTGTTTGGAGCGCAGCATCGTCGCCACCTCCTTGAGGTTGGCGGTGTAGCTGCGCTCCTCGGCGCCGGCGGGGAACGACACGGAGATGATCCGCTCCGTGATGTAGACCAGGTCCACCTCGTAGCTGTCCTCCATGGCCGGGACCACGCTCTGACTCCTGGAGACGACGGACGAGCGAGGGGGTTAGGAGAGTTTCCGGCTCGTAAAAGACCGTGGAGAATTCTGGGGTTTGGGGGAATCGGACATTCAGAAAAACCCTCAAATATCAGTCCAGGATCTTAGACTTTGGATGTCGATATGTGAGGTCCCTGCTTGTTCACGATTTCGGGGACGGAGTCCGTCGAAAACGTCCACTTGACGGAAAACGTAAGCTCCCGGCAGCTCACTCTGAGATTTACAGTGCTCCTCCGCTTTGTTGACTCGACCCCTTTGGAAATTGCGCAACTCATTCTGCTTGCCAAACAAGCGAGGGGCTTTATTGGGTGTTATTCGTACAGTAAATCCACGGACGGTCAGCTTTTTGTTGAGCGATTACAAACGACCCCAGGAACACTTAATGTGCAACAGAAATAATAACTTATCACTTGATCTTTTCCTAATAAACTTAACGTGCCCTGTCGGGTGTTTTTTTTGTTTCTTGTTTTGTCTCAGGAGCGTTTCCGTGCGACTTACCGTGACTGCTTTCGCCTTATCTCCACGCTCTTGCAGGATCTCGCCGATCCCTGGCAAACACACACACACACACACACACACACACACACAGACACAAAAGGTCATGTGGGAATCCTGACCATGTTGTTGGGTTTGCAAATTGACTCGAAGAGGCACGAGGAAGACAAAGGGTTCGAGGAGATAAAACCCTCCGGACTTTGTTCCGCCGAGGCGTCACGTTATACCGAGTGGCCCAGAGAAGAACGAGCGGGAACGTCCAGCAGCGACGGGCCTCGCGGAGGGAAGACGGTACTAAATACGCCGTCGCGTCGAGGAACCGCTACGTCCTGCACGCTACAGTTGGCTCTTCCTCTGTTCGTCGGGGGGGGGGGGGGGGGGGGGGGGTGTCAAAAAGATGGAGCCATCCCGCGGACGGACGATACGAAATTGGAACTCCACTGGCAACGCTGGCAAGCCTGGTCTGAAATCAAGGTTAAACACACATTGGAGCGGCCTCTCTAGCAGATGAGGCTAATCCTACCACCCCTCCCCCCCCCACCACCACCACCAGGAGCTCAAAAAAAAAAAAAAAAAGCATAATTCACAGTGATCTGACAGGAACCAGATGCTCGGCGGCCCGCTGACGGCGGTGTTAGCAAAACGACACAGCATGTTCGCACGAGGCCCGGAGGGCGCCGCGCCGCCACGTTTCGCAATCGCAGCAGCAATCTGTCGGCTCGTAGCGGCGCCGACTCGTCAGTGGGAGTCGATCGGCACGCGGGCAGGCGGGACATCCGAAGCGCTGAGGTACTTTCACACCGAAATCTAAAAGACTTCTGCGGCGATTTCTACTTTCTGCGACCGGCGTACTATATAGTCAGTGTATAGCACGTGTATATAGTGTATAGCACGCTATATTTTAACATTAGTTCCGCCAAACACAACAAGCTTCAATCATATTATCACATTTTTATCATTTTCTTCAATACTGATAACCCACATTCACATTATATAACCCACATTATATATACATATATTTCATACTGGCTCACTTGTATTTACTGGACAGATACCATTTTTCTAAAAATCAAAAATCCAAAACAAAAAAAATAAAATTACTCAAATTGGCCGATGCATCCTTGGTAAAAAATAAAATAAAATGTTCAAACAGATATAAATGCAACATGAAATAAAGATTCACCAATTTTTTTTTGTCATCCTGTGTTGTATGTATATTTGTATATAATATGATTATTTAAATGTATACGAGTATATGTGAACGTACATGGACGTGCAAGGAAATACATATGTGCACAGAACATATATGGCGTATGCAAACTATATACATTGCTACATTAAGACAAATGTGTTTGTTATTATATTATTATACTGGATTTATTGAAAATCAGTTTTAAGAATGGACACATCGTCCTTCAAAGTTGTTTTTTTTCCCCCAGACGTTTTTCCAGTTTGTTGTCGTTATTGTCGAAACGGGACCAGACGACTTGACCGTGGCTCTTGAGGGTGGGCGTGGCCTACCTTGCCCAACAGGTACCCGCCGCTCCACCTGCAGGATGAGCGCAGGCGAGCGAGATGCCGTCCAACAGCGCCGCCCAGAGGCATGATGAGGCATTGACCCAATATTCCAACAAACGGTTTGGGGTCCAGGCTGCTTTTTTTATCCGGGCAACGGGAGCTCGATCGCCATGTTCGTGGCAGAAACGCCGCCAACGAAGTGATGTCGGCTATCACGATGCAGCTTCCTTCCTTTGCTTTTCCCTCCCTCCCACTTTGTGTTCTCCGGACTTCCTCCTCCTCCTCCTCCTCCTCCTCCTCCCCCGGCCTCATTATCTCTCATTATTTCTGACTTCCCCTTTCTTTTCTCTTTTTTCTTCTCCCCTCTCTGCCTCGTGTACTCCAGTGTGATCGTACTCTCGTCTTGTCAGCGGCCGCTGGATTAAACCGGTCCAGATCCCTTTGATAACGACCCAGCGGCCACGGGTTTACGTCGCTTAAACAAAAGGCTTAAATGAGATGCCGGGTATCGCAAACGATGCAGCCGTGTCTATGTTGCACTGTTGTAAATGTATCCTGATGCCTATTATGATTAAAATACTCACGTTTACGTCCGAATTTGCGGTGAAACAAACAAGAAACGCCGCTGACATCATTTACCCCGAGATGCTGTGATCTCAACCGATGATCACAGTTTGAAATAGCTCGTAAGAAACTTGTATTTTATGGATAATGCAATGAATTTCATTTTTGAGACTCTTTAATTGATCTATTTTTTTCAAATAATCTGCCAGAAACAGAATAAATGAAGCTATTTTCATCTAATTCAATCCAAAATTTGCCTGAATTTGCAGTAAAACTTACCAATCTGAGGTAATTCAACTAAAATTAATTGGATTAAACTGTGAAACAGCTCTAAATATACACAAAAATTAAGGATAATGCAAAGAATTTCCCTTTTTGAGACTCTTTAAGTAATCTTTTTTTTTTATAATCTGCCAGAAACAGAATAAATGAAGCTATTTTCATCCAATTCAATCCAAAGTTTGCCTGAATTTGCAGTAAAACAGGCCAATCTGAGGTAATTCAACCAAAATGAATCGTGTCAAACGGCTCTAAATATACACAAAAATGAAGGATAATGCAATGAATTTCCTTTCCGAGACTATTTAGTTGATCTTATAATAAATAAAGAGCCACAGATGCCGTTTCCATCCAATGCAATACAAGTATTTTGACACATAAAGCATAAAATAGCATGAACTGGTGGAAGTGTGAGCCGATCCCCGTTCCCTCCGCCAGCCTCCCTTCGGTGTGACGGCACGGTTTGCACATTAAATCTCTTTTTGGAGCCGGAGTGCAACACACTGATCTGTGTTTATAATCCCGGTCTGAGTCACCGCCTTTCTAAACACTCTGATGCAAACAGAGAGGGTAAAAAAAAAAAAACAGCACGGACATGACACACAAAAAAAACCCAACATTGAAAACGAGCCACTTTTAGTGAACGCAGGCTTGAGTAAACTGTTTTCTTTTTACATTAGCGGGGCGGCTTTTATCGTTCTGAGGGACCCACACCCGCCGCGCTTTCGCAAAAAAAAACAAAAACATGGCGTGCCGAGGCTCGGGCCAGGCCTTGGCACCGGCCGCTGGCACAGGACGGGGACGGTTTTTGCAAACGCGCCCGGCTTGCAGCAGATGTCTCTGCAGCTTTTTCAGATTTCAGAGCTTCCGCCGCAAAACATTAGAGAAGGACCACCTGCATGTGGAGGAATCTGATTCCTGCAAATATTTAGGTTGTTTTTTTTCCCCAGCAAAATCTAAATACTGTGCTGTGATTGGTTGGCTGTTGTGCGCAGGGTTGTGCCGCCACCTTCTGTAAATCATTGGGAAATGTTTATTCTAAGGGCGTTTACAGACCTTTTAGTCTTTTTTTATCTAAACTAAAAAAAATAAAATAAAAAAAAAGCCAAAATAAGCTTTCAGGTAAGTTTTTCTTTGGGAGTATACATAATGAACATGCCTATATTTTCGCATATCTAAACAATTACTATGCAAAATTGTCCAATCGCAAAATTAAGCCAACTTGAATGATGCAAAATATGAAATGTCCCCCTGAAAAAAACTCGTATAGCTGTTGCATTCTGGATGGCCAACATTGTTACATTGTTACATTATTGGCTTCATTCTATTTAAAATGGTCAAAAGTGTTTCAACTTTGACTTCATTCTATTCAAAATGGTAAAAACTGTTACATTTTTAGCATCCTTTTAATCAAAATGGCCAAAATTGCAATATTTTTAGCTTCGTTCTATTCAAAATGGACAAAATTGTTTAATTTTTAGCTTCATTCTATTCAAAATGGTCAAAATTGCAAAGTTTTTTGCTTCATTCTATTCAAAGTGGTCAAAATTGCTACATTTTTAGCTTCATCATATTCACAATGGCAAAAACTGTAAAAATTTTAGCTTCATTCTATTGAAAATGGTCAAAATTCCAACATTTCTAGCTTCATTCTATTAAAAATGGACCAAAAATTTTTTCTAGCTATATTCTATTCAAAATGGACAAAATTGTTTAATTTTTAGCTTCATTCTATTCAAAATGGTAAAAACTGTTACATTTTTTAGCTTCATTCTATTGAAAATTGACAAAATTGCAAAATGTTTAGCTTCATTCTATTCAAAATGGTCAAAATTGTAAAATGTTTAGCTTCATTCTATTCAAAATGGTCAAAATTGCAAAATTTTTAGCTTCATTCTATTCAAAATGGTCAAAATTGCAAAATTTTTAGCTTCATTCTATTCAAAATGGTCAATTCCACTTAAAATCGACAGAATTAATACATTACTGGCCGTTTAAAACGACATCATCACATTATCCATGTTGAGTGGGCTGGACCATTCAAATCGTGCCAAAACCACTTTTAACTTCAAACTATCAAGTTTTTCTTGACGCATGATGATGAAAATGTCTCTGTTTTCACACAAAAAAAAACAAACAATCACAACAGAAAGTGACAGCTAACGCGGCATGGAGCCAATTTTAACAGTGCGGAATACGGTGAAATGTCACGTTTTGCCAGCTGACGTTCCGTCTCCGGACCACATACCAGCGCCGTTGCCGAAACAAAGGCATTTCCACGAGGACATGAAGAGAAGTATGTGAGCCGAGGCGTCGGCATACTTTCTGCCGTTATTCCAGGAATAACGGCATTTTTTTGTGAATGAGTTTTAAAGCATGTCTCCCCTGGTGTGAACACTGAGAGAAGGAGCGCTACTTACCGGTGTGTCTACATGCTTTAATGGCAGCTGAGGAGTGGGAGGCTGGAGAGAGAGAGAGGGGGAGAGAGAGAGAGAGAGAGAGAGAGAGAGAGAGAGAGAGAGAGAGAGAGTCAGTGGGTTAGACGTTGTTTCTCTCACGGCGAGGAAGAAACAACGTTTTGAGAGTAAAAGATGGACGAATCTTCTCCATTAACACGCGTCGTGTTCTTCGCACTCACATATTTATACGACGTTGAGGTGATGTATGGCTATTATGCAATGCTTGATGGTCGGGATGTACCGATACCAGTATCGGGTCCGATACTGCACCGAGCATTCACACCAATACTCGTTATCGGCAAGTCGGCAAAGGTTAGTGCTCATATTGATTCTCTGTATCGACAAGTAGCTGAAGGTTAGTACTTGTGTCAATACTTAGTATCAGCAAGCGGCTAAAGGTTAGTACTCGTACTGGTACTCAGCATTGGCAAGTAGCTATGGGGGTCAGTTCTTGTGTCAGTACTCGGTATCGATAAATAGCTAAAGGTTAGCACTCAAATCAATACTCGGTATCGGCTCCTGAGTAAAGCTTAGTACTCATGTTGGTACTCAGTATCGGTAAGTAGCAAAAGTTTAGTTCTTGTATCAGTACTCAGTATCTGCAAGGAGCTAAAGGTTAGTTATTGTATCGGTACTCTGTATCAGCAAGTAGCTAAATGTTAGTACTGGTATTGGTACGCAGTATCGGCAAGGAGCTCAAGGTTAGTTCTTGTATCGGGGCTCAGTATCGACAAGGAGCTAAAAGTTAGTAGTTGTATTGGTCCTCGGTATTGGCACATATCTAAAGGTCAGTACTTACATTTGTACTCAGTATCTGCAAGGAGCTAAAGGTTATTTCTTGTATCGGTACTCGGTATCAGCAAGTAGCTAAATGTTAGTACTTGTATTGGTACTCTGTATCGGCAAGTAGCTAAAGGATAGTTCTTGTATCGTGCTCAATATATATGCAAGTAGCTAAATGTTAGTACTGGTATTGGTACTCAGTATCGGTAAGTAGCAAAAGGTTAGTTCTTGTATCTGTACAGGGTATCAGCAAGTAGATAAATGTTAGTTCTTGTATCGGTGCTCAGTATCGGCAAGGAGCTAAAAGTTAGTAGTTGTATTGGTCCTCGGTATTGGCACATATCTAAAGGTCAGTACTTGTACCGGTACTCAGTATCGGCAAGTAGCGAAAGATGAGTTTTCTTACTTGTACTTGTCTTTTTAAAATGTGGTATCGGTGCATCCCTACTCAATGAGTGTATATATATATATATATATATATATATATATGTATATATAGTATATATACATATAACAACCAAAACTGGACCCTTGATTCTATTCCGACTTCTTATTTTCACTGCACAATGTAGTTGCGGTGACGTGGCGGCACACGGTGGAAGGTGGAGAACCCAGGAGGTTCCTGAAGGTTCCCTGACAGGCGGCGCGAGGGGAAAAAAAACCTCCCCGGCGGAGGTGAAGCGCGGCGACTCTCTCTCGCTCTGTAAACAAACCCTGTTTAACAAGTCGTGATCGAAGGAGCCGGAGCCCAAAGTACACAAAGTCTTTTTTTTTTTTTTTTTTTTACTTTATAGGAAGGAATCGGGACGAGTGATCAAATTGCCAGTTTTTCTAATCATGACCCAACATTTGCTGAGCCGGCGTTCTTTATGGGAGTGAATAAAAAAACCCTCCAATTTCAAGCTCATTAAAATGAAAATGACTCAAGTCTTGGTGTCGCAGCGCATAAATCACTTTTTTCTTTTTTTTTTTTTCTCCAGAAAGCCCCAAGAGGGCAGCAGGAATAATCACTTTGACTGCAGCTCCAGTTCCCACTTATTGTGATCGCGGGCCAAGAAATATGGCGGCGTGCCAAAAAGATTGAAATCAGTAAATAAAAAAAAAAAACAACAAACAAATAATAATAAGAGAAGGTGGTAACAATTGTCGAGAAACGACAGCAGGAGTAGCGACTACAAGCAAATAAAAACCATCAGAGCAGGTGAGGGCGTGTGCCAAAGGGGACGAGACGTGCAATGCACGCCGGCACCACAAGGTGGCGCATTGAGTCGAAGAAGCGTTTTTAACCGCGTCGTTTACCGACTCAACCTTTACGACCAGTTTTTCCACAATTTTACTTCAAATGAAATTTGTCTGGAGCCACAGAACATGTCAGTTCTTCACTTCTTCCTCTTTTTTTGGGGTCTTTTTTCTTCCACTATCCCCTTTTATTTATTTTTTATTTTTTTAATTTTCTTTCTTTTCCTTTTTGTTATTTTATTTTCTGGAAGCAAAACATCTCACGTCATAATTTTAGTTCAACCCTTTTGCGTGTTTTAGCCATTGTTGTCCTTTTTTTTTTTTAAACTGTTTGTTTTAATCCAGCTGTTTTTAAGCCTGGAGATTAAAAATCAAGCGTGGAAAGCAAATAAAAGGAAAAAAGCCTCTGTTTACTGGTATCTTTGTGAAAACGTCAGGATGAGTGCACTCACCGGCTCATAGTTGGTCGTCGTTTGACATGACGTGGTGACCTGTGGACAAAAGAAAAGAAAAATCAGATTGTAGTCGTCTTCAATATGAAATATCGGGGGTGGGAAGGGGGGGGGTTGTATTGACTCCTCAACAGCAAAGCCGCAGCAGACGGTGGTAAACGGTCGTCTTGGGAGAAACGTGGAACCTTAACCTATAACCTATAACCTATAACCTTAAACGCTTGACCAGTACCTGTCGCTGTTCTGCCCGGCAACAGTCTCACGTCTGCCCTAATTATACTATCCGCTCAAAATTAGAAAAGGTATTGATTTCCTGATATGTGCGGCATCTTTAAATAGCCGTTTAGCTTCACCCCCCCTCCCCGAACCGTCTGACGAAAGTGGCGGCGGCGGCAGACGAGTGTGGCTCCGAAAAGTCTGCGTTGACCGGCGTGTCGTCGGATGTTTGCGAACGGTGACGTTGAGGAGTGGCGCAATCTGCAAGGCAGCAGGCGGGAAGGAAGCCGCCGTGATTAGTTTGTAAACAAAGAGAGTCGTTTGACCGCGCGTGACGCCATCGTCCGCTGTACCGGGGATAAAGGGGGGGGGGGGGGGGGGACTTCAAAGGTCTATCTTTGAAGTCCTTTGAGGGGCGCCGCAGCAAGAGCATCTGCTAGCTGACAGGAGGTGCTGTTCCGCGAGCTCCACGGTAGAAAACACCTGCAAACGTCCCGATGATGGCTCCCCCCCCCCCCCCCGGTATTGATCCGCGGGGTCGGGAGGGTAAGGAAACAAAACGCCGCCGTGCAGAAGTCGTGTGCCGGACGGAGGCAAGTCCTCGCCGACGCCCATACATGGGTAAAGCCGGACTGATGCAGTTTTTTTTTGTCCAGCTCAGATGGATATGAGCGCAAGAATCTCAGACGCCTCCTGATAAGTAAGGTCCCGCGACTTCGAGGCGGAGCGTTTTCGAAAAGTTGCGTTTGTTTTTTGGTTTTTTTCCCCCCCGCTCCTGTTTTCACATAGACAGTGTTTGAGAAATTATATTTCCCCAAAAAGTAGGTTTTAACCCCATTTCCACAGAGGCGGAGGTGGAGTGTTATAAAAAAAAATAATAATAATTTTCTCCATTACCATGGAGATGGAGCATTTTTTTAAAGTTGCACTATTCCCCATATTCATGGAGAGGTAGTGTTTGCAAAAAAAAACCCCACACAGACGAATTCTGCATATTTTTTTGAAAAAGGTGCATTTTTCGCCCCATTTCCACAGAGATTAAGCTTTTAATTTTTTTTTTTAAAGTTCCACCGTTTCCAGCAGTTCTCAGTCGTCGATCGCAAAATATCATCCACCAGGGGCCATTTAAGCAACTCTATTGACGCGATGCAAAATGTTGACATCTTCAGCCACGTTTTTACTGTGATTAGTCATTTTATACCTCTAGTATTGTACATCTATAGAATAATAGTACACAGACCAAACGGCGAATCAAACAGAGTCAAAGTGGGTTTAGGCTCTTAAAACAAGGGGTGGATTATAATCTGATTTAGTCACGAGGAGCGTCTGGGAAGCCACTGAAGTAGAATGGGGGAGAGAGGGGAGTATTAAGGGGGGGGGGGGGGTATTAAGGGGAGGGGGGAGTTAAGAGCAGTCATTGTTGCTAAAGGTCAAACGTTTCAGGTGAGGCTCCTCGTTCCTCCTCGTAGCGAGAGCGCGGATCAGTCGGAGCTTTAGCGGTTTCCGCGGAAGCGTCGCCGGAGCGCCGGAGTGCCGGAGTGGGGGATTATATGGAAACGTAGATGGCGGGATATCGAAGGATGTGTTGAGAGAACGTGTTTTACGCTAATGGCACGTTGCACGTAGCGTGTAGCATGTCGCATAAACAAGGGCCTGGTCCTCTCGCGGCTAATCCATCGGCGAAAACTGACGGAAAGCATGAGAAAAAAAGTATCGTAGTTTCTTGTTTCAAGTTTTCAGAAGTTCCTCTTAAGGCTCCGAGTCACTGAAAACGCTTAACAGCTAACGAGGTGGAACTTTTTGAAAATGCACAAACGCCATCTCCATGTCGGTAGAAACTGGAGATAACGCAACATTTCCAAAATAAACACGAGGACTCTGTCTCCATGGAAACGGGGAGGAAATGCAACTTTTCGAAAACGTTCCAGTTTTGTCTGCATGGAAACAAAGGCGAATGCAACTTTTCAAAAATGCTATGTCTCGGTGGCAACGGGGTACAATGCAACTTTTCAAAAATGCCTGGAAAAAGGGGGAAATTTGCAACTTTTCAAAAACTCAATGACTCCGTCTCCATGGAAACGGAGCAAAGCAACTTTTTGAAAACATTCCAACCCAGTCTCCATGGAAATAAGGGGGGATAAGCAACTTATTAAAGTTAGCTTATAAGTAAATAATGCTGCAATTACGCTCACGAAAGCCTCCATTTAACTTTTTTTTTTTTTTTACATTTGGGAGAAACTGCATTCCGTGTTGTTTCTGCCTCTCCGGCGGCGAGACGTCACACGCGACCTCTTGACCCCCGCCGTGTTAGCTCAAGGTCGGGGGGGGGGGGGATTGCCATCATCACTCAGCATCCTCTCTCGAGAGAGAGACGTGTCGGGGAAGAGGAACAACAAGGAGGAGGAAGAAAGAAAAGCAAGAAAGACAAAAAAAAGAAAAAGAAAGAGCGACACACACTTTTGCAGGTTGACGCCGGGAGAGAAAACACCTGCTGTGTCCCCCGCTGCTCTCGCACACAAATCACCGCTTGGAAAAGGTTCCCGAGAAGCCGAACGGCAACTTAAATGAACTCCAGTTCCCACGGGGGTGGGGGGGTAAGGGGGGGGGGGGGGGTACGGGTGGGTCGGGTTCCTTGCCCATGAGCAAAGTCAAAAGCCAAAGGAACTCACATGTCTTTTTTGCCCGATTAAAGGAAACTGCAGGTAAAAAAAACAAGCAAACAAGATCTTACCTGGTGCCACTTTTTCTCCTCGAGCACCAAACACTTTCCTCCTCCTCCTCCTCCTCCTCCTCTTCTTCCTCCTCCTCCTCCTCCTCCTCCTCCTCCTCCTCCTCCTCAAAACAACAGCAGTAATCCCAAACGCGTGCCGGAGCGGCGACCCGACATGTGGACGCTCTCGACGGCTGGATTCCGCCAAACTACCAGGGAGTCTGGAGAGAGCGCGCTTTTATAAAGGCCAAGAGAGAGAGAGAGTGGCTTCTGATTCCGGTACCGGGGTGGGGTGGGGGGTAAGGGGGGGGGGGGGTCGACAGTCACTGCATCCCTCCCTTTCTGCCTGCCTGGTTCTTTCCTTCTTTCTCCTCCCTCCTTTCCCCATTTGGCGAAGCTGTTGACACATGATAGAGAGACTGGAGAGAGAGAGAGAGAGAGAGAGAGCGGTGGGGGGGCAGAGTCGAAAGACAGACCACCCTGAGATCCAACTTTCTCCAGAAGACTTATGGAGGGACCCCCCCTAAACCCCCCCACCCCCTTTTTCTGGGTTGAACTCAGCTCTTGACCTCCAGACGACGACTCGGGGCGAAAGCTGTGGCCATCGGTCGTCTGCTAGCGCCGGGTTATTAGAGCGTCCGTCTGCCGACGCCGGCCCCGACGGGGGGTGTTGCCACGGCGACGGGCGGGCGATGGCTCTTTGATGTGACGCGCCTCGCAAACCAGGGGGGGGGGAATGGGGGGACAAAACGTGCTTCTGTGA